>NW_023505754.1:0-22769 GCF_004664715.2 Peromyscus leucopus | reverse complement strand
ATTCCCCAGGAACATGCTTTGTGGGCACACCAGATACCATAGACTGCAATAGTATCTTAACCCTTAGAACCCAACCCCTATGCCCAAACATTCACAATGCCTCAATTCTCTGACATATTTACCACTGCCTACCCGTTGGGTGGTCTGGGATTTATGCCCTCATTCTCCTTTCCTCCAAAACTAGGGATAGTACCTGGGGAAGAACTCTCGCCAGTTCCCATCATGGGGTTTATAGCTGTAGAGCATGACAAATGAGCAGTTCAGGTCCTATCTTTTCTCCCAGTCCTGGATAAAACCACTGGAGTAGTGGAACTGACTGCTTCCCTAGTTATTTACCATTGGTTTCCCTCAAAGTTTGTCCAGGATCTCCAATGGGTGTCTCAGAGCAGCCTCAGCCTTCAAGGCCAAATAGACTCACTGGCTACCCTAGAGCTACAAAAGATGATTCGATTCACTAACAGCAGAAAGAGGTGTTCTTTGTTTCTTCATCAGGAGGAATATTGCTTCTAGTTTAGCCAATTGGGTATGGTAAAAGACAAGATCTGACCAGTAGCTCACTGGCAACCCATGTATGGAATTGGATACTACCCTTCCTAACCTCCCTCCTCATACCCACCATCTCCTCCTTTTTCTAATCCTTCTAGTAGCACCCTGCCTCATAAATTTCTTATCTATATTTCTTTAGCAATAGGTCCAAATGATTTCTAATCAGATTTTTAATCAGTGTCTATTCCAGGATTACCAACCTCTAGCTATGGAGCCACAGTCCTGCAACACCCAATCATACTCTGATGGGGAAGATCAAGTTTGTCCCACGGACTTCCACACCTCCATTCAACAGGAAGTAGTCAAAAAGATAACATTGCCCCCCCCCTTCCAACCCCTGTTTATCAATAGTAAACAAAAAAGGGAGGAATGTTGGCTATTCACACTGACTTGGGAGGCAGGGGTGGCTCTCCCTGCCCCTGACTAGCTCCAACAGTCAACCCCCCACCCCAGGAGCTCCAGCAGCCAGATTCTGCCTCTGAGGAGCCTGGCCCCAGACTTCTCCCAGCCCCTTGGGGCAGGAGAGTGGCCAGGCCATACACTAATGAAAAATATCCCACCAATCTTTCAGCTTGTCCCAAGATCAGGCCACAAAATCCCTGTAACTGTAGGTAACTCTGGTGAGCTCCAATATAAAGAAATACTGTAAGAACTCCATTTTCTGCTCAGTTCTCTGCTGCTTCTCTCCTGAGCAGGGGCAACCACCATTCTGGGTTTTTTCCCTCCCACAAAATCTCTTATGTGAGGTTTGTTGTGCAGGGTGATTTATGGCATTCCCTGGCTCCTAACTGCCAGGATACCTTTCCATTTGAACTGTAACACTTACAATACACACTGTCACCATGAATTTCAGAATCAAGATGATTTATTAAATAACCAAACATTTTTTTTAACAGAGCAACAAGTATGACTGAACCTTCTTTAAGAGGCCTGGAAAAGGTTTTTCCCCACTGAATAAACATTAAAGGAACTATGAGATACCCCATCCTCCACTCCAGAAAAGCTTGTTTATTATTATTAAGTCATCAAAAGTACTCTGAAATAGCTAACTTTGAAGAAGCTTGACATATTCAGACACAGTTGGGTATTCAGTGCTTTGCCCAAGGGAAGCACCATTTCTAACATAATCAGGCAGATGTTAAATCCTGTTTCTTCACACCAAGTCTCAAGTGGGGAAATGACCTCCAGGAATCTAAAGAGTCACATAGGCAATGAAAGGAGAAGCCTGGGTGTTGAGGATGTTGCACTTCAATGGGGAATATCAATAGAGTCTACAGCTGCATCCTTTCAGTAATATGAACAATTTCTCTTTCAGTTTCTCAAAGTTGGCCTCCTCACTCATTTGTTTCTTCAACATTGTCATGTAGATTCTCATTCCTTCCTTCATAGGGGAGCACATTTGATCCTGTCACAAAGACATGCAGTATATGTGGAATGGCCATAGGCCCTGTAGCCATGTGTCCCTGCATCATAAAAGCCCAAGAAGCCTGTGTAGGCACAGAGCTCATGCAGATCTTATAATGTTATTATAAATACCAGGGTTGGGACAACCTAGTGTATCTGTAAGGGCTGTATTGTTGGATGACAACAATGGATGTGTCAAATGCTGGACCACAGTGAGGTGCATTGCCAACTGGAAGAACTGATGCTGTGAGGCTCCTGGACCCTGCATTGCCTCAGATGACAGCTGACTGTACAGGGACAAGAAACAAGGAGGGGGAAATAAGCCATCTTACTGCTGGACTAATCAGTCATTCCTGGATACATACAGGACATATTTAATTGTGATAATTTTTGATTATATAAAAATATTCAAAGTAAATACTAATACTTTGAAAACTGGTGTGAGTAGCTATTTGTTAATATTTCCCTGGGAATAGTGTCATACAATACCCCAAACAGCAACAATTTTATTTCTCAATATCATATGATGAAAATGTGTGGTGTTTTCAGCAATTGTATTTAAGTTTTGGTGGACAGACAAGGGCAACAGCAATAAGTTAGATTGTTTTAGAGGATCTCCAGGGTACCCTTGATCAACAACTTGAGGTATCCTACACTTGGCATTAGGAATTTTAATTAGATGACTTATGGTTTCAGGAAGGAACATTATCCTTTATTTAGGGTAATTCCATTTAAACTCTTTTTACATGGATATACATGGATGTATATAAGCTTATAAAATCCTGGGTTTCCATATGACGTTTTCAAATAATCCCTAGTGTATCTTATCCCTTCTCTGCCCTACTTTCCGTTCCTTCTCCACAACTAAACCTCCATCCCAATTGGTCCCTCTTTCCTTTTTCTGTCACCCATGCTCTACTACCCCTCTCCTTTAAGATCTTTTGCCCTCTCTCTTATACTACCCATAATCCTTCTCTGGGTTCCTGGATTCTAGAGGCTCTCCATGTTAAACACATAAATCTAAAGATTTGAGGTTAAGTTCCACACATGAGTGGGCATGTGAGAATTTTGCTTTCTGGTTCTGGGTCACTTAAGGTCGTCCATTTTATTCTACCATTGAACACTGCTGATCTGTGACTAGGAAAATATTCGTGTTAAATAGTCATTCATTAAAGTTAAGAATTATTACTACTACTGCATTAGTATTTAACAATTTTTTTCTTATTGATTTTTGATCCCCATCTACAGATTGTGTTGATTCTGTAGAAAGTTTCATGAGGTGCAGTCAATAATGTATATTCTTGTGTGCTTGGGTGAAATGGTCTTAAAATACCTTTTAGTTACATTTAGTTCATACCATCTTTATGTCTATTATTTCTCTGTTTAGGTTTTGTCTGGATGACCAGTCCATTGGTAAAAGTGGGGTATTGATTCTCACACTATCAGTATGTGAGAGTCAATATATGATTTAAGCTATATTATTGTTTCTTTTACAAACTTGGGTGCCCTTGTGTTTAGGACATAGATGTTAAGAATTAAAATGTCCTCTTGGTGGATTTTTCCTTTGATGAGTATGTAGTGTTCTTCCCTATCTCTTCTGATTAATTTAGGTTTGAAGTCTACTTTGTTATATATTAAAATGCTATACAAGCTTGCTACTTAGGTTTATTTGCCTGGAATATATTTTTCCAACCCTTTACCCTGAGATAATGTCTATCCTCTATCCTCGATATTGGGTGTGTGTTTATTAGATGCAGCAAAAGAATGGGGTCTGTTTTTACATCCATTCTGTTAGTCTATGCCTTTCTTGAGGAATTGAGACCAGTGATGTTGAGAGATATCAATGACATGACCAGTGATTGTTGATTCCTGTTTTGGTGGTGGTGGTGGTGGTGGTGGTGGTGGTTTTGTTTGTTTCTTTGTTTGTTTGCTTCTTTGTGTGTGTCCCTTCCTTTGATGTTGCTGGGGTGTGATTATTTATTTCCTTTGCTTTCATGGATGTAGTTAACTTCCTTAGGTTGGAGTTTTCCTTCTAGCACCTTCTGTGGGGCTATATTTGTAGACATATGTCATTTAAATTTGACTTTGTCATGGGATATCTTGTTTTCTACATCACAGTGATTGGAAGTTTTGCTGGGTATAGTAATTTGGGCTGATGTCTGTGGTCTCTTAGAGTCTGTAGCCCATGTGTCCAGGCCCTTCTGGCTTTTAGTCTCCATTGAGATGCCACATGTGCCGGGCGGTGGTGGCGCACGCCTTTAATCCCAGCACTCGCGAGGCAGAGCCAGGCGGATCTCTGTGAGTTCGAGGCCAGCCTGGGCTACCAAGTGAGTTCCAGGAAAAGGCGCAAAGCTACACAGAGAAACCCTGTCTCGAAAAACCAAAAAAAAAAAAAAAAAAAAAAAAAAAAAAAGAGAGATGCCACATGTAATTCTAATAGGTCTGCCTTTATATGTTACTTTGTCTTTATCCCTTGCAGCTTTTAATATTCTTCCTTTGTTCTGTATGGCTCTGTATGTTTAATGCTTTGATTATTATGTGGTATGGTGAGAAGGCTTTCTATTCTGGTCCAATCTATATGGTGTTCTGTATGCTTCTTGTACTTTTACAGGCATCTCCTTCTTTAGGCTAGGAAATTTTTCTTGTATGATTTTTTTGAAGACATTTTTCTGGGGCTTTGACCCAGGGTTTCTTCTCCTTCCTCTATTCCTATTATTCTTAGATTTTTGTCTTTTCATAGTGTCCCAGAATTCCTGGATGTTTTGCGTCACGAGTTCTTTTGATGTAACATTTTCTTTGACTGATGCAACCATTTCTTCTATTGTATCTTCAATACCTGAGATTTTCTCTTCCATCTCCTGTATTCTGATGGTGATCTTGCATCTGTAGTTCCTGTTTACGTACCTATATTTTCCATCTCCAGGATTCCCTCAGTTTGTGTTTTCTCTATTGATTCTATCTCCATATTCAGGTCTTGAGCTGTTTTGTTTCCTTCAACTGTTTGTGTTTTCCTGGATCCTTTAAAGGATTTGTTCATTTCCTCTTTAAGGACCTCTATCCATAGAGTTAGCTTTAATTCTTTTTCTTGTGCTTCAGCTGTGTTGAACTATTCAGGGTCTGCTGTCCTGGGATAGCTGGGCTCCAGTGGAGGCATATTGCCCTGGCTGTTGTCTTTTTAAGCTGGCATCTAGGCATCTGGGTTTGGGAAGATTCGGCCTGGGTGCTGATTTCTGAATTTGTCTTTGTTGGGTAGGTGTTTTGTTCCTTGGTATCTGTTTCCTCTGGGGATGTTTGTGAAGAGTGTTATGGCTGTGTGTTAACTGTCTATTTCCCTGGCCGACTCAACTGCTGGGAGCCTGGGATACTGGAATGAGATGAGGAAGGAAGGTTGGAGGAGAAGGTCTTTGTGATCTGTTGGGATAAGATCAGAGAGGAAAGGAAACCTGATGGTTTTTAGCGGTGCTCTTACCCTGTGAGGAAAAGTCACAAAACATGACAGAATTCACTAATAAGAGTGAATTTATTAAGACAAGGAGAAAGGGAAAGATGTGATCAGGCCTGCTGAAGGACACATATGGAGAAGGGGGTAAGGGGGACTTGGGGCCTGCTGTTTAAATGGCAGCATGCTCTTGTGCACCCAGGCCCACATGGCTACTCCACACATGTGCATAAATCACATTGGTCACGCCACACGATTATGTGACCATGCAGCACATGGGACATGGGTTACGTAGTATGACCCAGAAATGACTAGACAGAAATGACTAAGTGTCCCACCAGGGCATGCATGACCTCGGGGGTGTGGTTAGAATTCCTATCAGAGACCCCAGCAGGTTTCCTCCTACAGAGCTGGGGCGAGACTGGAGGAATTGTATCTCAAGAGCAGTAGGAAAGGTGTGGCTCTGCCTTCAGCCTACTAGTTGTCTTGGGAAAAGTGGCCTTGGGTTAGCAGGGGCTGATGGTTTGAGTTGAGCTCCGAGAGAAAGCAACACCTTGTGGGAGGAAAGTCAGAAGGGAAAGATCTGTGGGATCCACAGGCGATGGGGCAAGCAAGCAGGGAAGGCTGCCAGGGGTGCTCTGCTGCAAAGCTGGGTGTTAAACTGAGGGATCCTGTCTGGGGGAACAAAGCAATTCCCAAACATAAGTAACCTACAACAATGATGATGATATCAATTGATCTTGAGTTGGGAAGACTCTTTCATAGCTGCCCCACCCCCATCTTTTTTCCCTCCCTCCTTCTCTCTCTTTTCTTCTTTTCCTTCCTTCCTTTCATCTCTATTTTTACTTATTTGAAGGGTTTATTATTTTAACATCTCCTTTATTTCTGCAAAGAACCTATGTAATTTTAGCCTTCCTCTGGGTATTATCTGCCAAGCAGGTATAAAAATGCACTGCAGTATAATTCAATAAAAACCCAATTTTAGGTATTGAATTTCTGCTTCTGTCTGGGTGAGCGTATCTAGCACTGTCCCTATACAGTCCTCAAGCTTTGTGAAAGGACTAAGGCAGGCAAGAGCATGACCACAGAGTAACACAGAGTTTAATTTTCTAATGCCTCAGATTTGAAATTGTCCCTGCTCTAGAGGTGGTGGAATCGCGGGAGAATGCAGCAGTAAATGAGGAAGACTAAAGCCTCATGCATCACCAACTTCAGTCAAAGGCTCTGACAATTTATACCCAGAGTTAAGAAAGGTCACATGAGTAAAGTTATTGTGAGTTTGATGTAAACAACCACAAGGGCAAGCCACATGTTTTCTCCAAAGAGGCATATAAACATTCAATTGAATCCACTATACCTGGGAAGAACACAAACACACATTCCAAGAACAAATCCAGGTTTTGAGGAAACTAAGGTCACAAGACTCTTGTTTTCTTTTCTCGGAGTGTTCTCACGAGCTCTCAGAATTCTTGACTGTGTGCTGACAGAAATAATTTCAAATTATTTTTTTACTGAAAAGTTAAAGACAAAAGATTGTTGTGATGTTAAGAGAAGCAGAGCATGTATGTATGTATGTGTGTATGTATGTATGTATGTATGTGTTTAGACTGGGAAAGAATAAATAGCTTCTTATAATTGCTGAAAAAGATAAGGTTTTCTTTCACAGGTACAAGAAGCTATTTGTAACACCACAAATAAGATCTAAAAACTGCTGGAGAATGTAATACAGCAGCTCATGTAGCACCCCTGTATTATGTCTATTCACTACATGGTAGAATCTAGTTACTCTTTCTTATCTTTATCATCCATAAGATTTTTTCATATGCATTTCTTTCCTAAAACAAGGATAAAATGACTGAAAGCAAAACTAATTTTATGAAAGTCTCTACCAAATCTCTGTTTATTCAACAGTGATTTTCGTGTGTGTGTGTGTGTGTGTGTGTGTGTGTGTGTGTGTGTGTGTGTGTTGTTCCCATGTGTACAGTACATGGATGGCGGTCAGAAGGTGTCACTCTTCCCCTACTCTGTGGAGTGGTCCAGGCTTGCTGTCTCTGGAGTTTCCCATCTTCCTGCAGGAGTACTGGATCACAGATGTGCAGGACTATTTCTGGCTTTACACAGAGTCCAAGAGTTCCAACTCAGGCCCACATGCTTGCACAGTAAGCAGTTTATCCACTGAGCCTTCACCTCAGGCCCAAAGCAATAAACAAACAAATAAATAAATAAACAAAAACAAACTATGAACAAAACAATAACAACCCAAAAAACCCACCCTCTTTTACATAATATAATCCTTCAAAATACATGTGTCTGGAAGCTCTGTCAAGATTTTTGAGTGTGTGTGGTGCTGATGCTTGGCAAATGTCCCACCACTAAGCATTTTTCTATCCCCAAGAACTTTTTCAATGAACCAACATTACCTTCAAGAGAAATTTCCAGATCAACTGGCTGGCTGGGGACTTGAGAAGCAAAAGAGAGAAAACTGAAAAAAATAAAGAAAAGACAACTTTGAAAAACAGAAGTATGTATGAGATAAATGGTTTTTAAAAAGCATTTATTGTGCTGGGCGGTGGTGGCGCACGCCTTTAATCCCAGCACTCGCGAGGCAGAGCCAGGCGGATCTCTGTGAGTTCGAGCCAGCCTGGGCTACCAAGTGAGCTCCAGGAAAGGCGCAAAGCTACACAGAGAAACCCTGTCTCGAAAAAACCAAAAAAAAAAAGCATTTATTGTGGATAATAGTCATAAGGTAACTTTATTTGTTTGTTGGTCTGTTAATAGATATCCATATCGACTTGTTTGGTACCAGACACTCACCTAGGTGCTTTATGTTCCTGAACTCTTTCCTTTGTACAGAGCAGTGGGAGTCTAAAGACATCATAGTCTGTGGAAAGGAAAGAGGAACAGAGATGGCGTCACACAATCTGGAATGTTCTCTTTCACATGTGGACTCCAGCTTTTCCTATAGCTCACTCAGATGTGGACCTGAGTGAGCTATAGGAGACTAAAAGGGGAACTACCAGAGAGGACAGGAGGTTTGGGGGGGGGATAATACATTTGTGGTGTGAAAGCATGAAGAATGTCACTGGAGATGGAAGAGTACAGGGCGCAGGGAGGTGAAGGTGGGTAAGACCAACAACAGCAAATTATGTATGAAAATGCCACAACAAAACACATTATTTTGATGCTAATTAACCAATAAAATAACAGCTCCTCCCTCTAGCCCAAGAAGAACTGGAAAAGCAGATGCCATGCACTCAATCCCAGCCTGACCTTGTGTCACACTGTCTCTTTCCTGGGAAGAAACTGGGCTAAGTGGCCTTCCTCAGCCTGCTTCAGAACCTCCAAGGGATGTGGCGGGAATTCCAAGGGTGCTTGGAACACCAAAAAGGATGAGTGTTTGGGGAAATAGCTAATGGTAAAGGCAGAAATGGGAGACTCCAGTCTTTGAGAAGGAGGAGGAGTTTTTCTAATTGTTCTGAAACGTTCATTGCTCTAGGAATTCTAGGAGAATATGCTGTCTATCCTTCTTCCATTCCCCAAGAGACTTAGCTTATATTCTAGCAAGAAACATGATTTTGCCAACAGCTTGTGATGTATTCAAGTCTGCAATGGGAACTGCACATTATTTTTTCTTAGAAAGCCGCAGAGAAGGAAGAAAACACTGCCTCTGCCATTTACTTTCCAGAAGACCTTAGCTAAGGCTTTAACTTTTTTGCGTCTAGATTTTCCCGACTGCACTGTGGGGGTGACAGTAACACATGCTTTAAGGTTGAGAACAGAATGAAGTGAGTGATGCCTGTGGAGGCACTTGCCTTCTGCCCAGTACCTTCTTAACACATTGCCAGATTGTTACTACGATTTCAGTTGCTACTATGATGCCCTGGGGTCAATGGTAATAGTTCAATAATAGCTTGGTGTTCGAGTTTGCATGTATGGAAGCTGTCAAATTTTACATAGCTCCTTTGGTTTAAAATGCAGAAATAGGCATTTTGTGATGAGAGTTCATATTGGCCATATGTATATGTATTTGGTTCTGAGTATTAATTAAGTAGCTCTTACAATTCTAAGCATATACACACCAAACACTAGTCTGCCCAATTTTATGAAACAAAACTGGATGTGAAGACATAGCTTAACCCAAACACATTAATATCTGACTTTCCCTAATAGAAAAGTCATGCTGACAAAACATAAACCAAGAGACATGTGAGTCAAATAAAGCCATAAACCAAATGGACATAGCAAATAGCTACAGAGTATTCCATATAAACACTGCAGAATACATATTATTTTCATAGAACTTTCTACAAAAGAGATAATATAGAAGAATATAAAATATGGAAAATTGAAATAATTTAGTAATACAGGCTCGGGGAACCAGCCCCAAGGCTGAACATAGGCTTGCAAGGAATCCATGGCGTTGACAAGGCTAGGACTTTTCTAAGGGTTTTTTAAGGAAGGAAAAACTCACACATTCTCTCTAGGTGGTTTCTTTTCTTTATTCTTTCATGTTGTTCTCACGCTGTTCTCTCTCATGTTGTACTACTACATTGCTCCTTTGTTCCCTTCCTCTACCACTTAAATACTCAAACAGAATCTCTCAGGCAATACAAAAGTCATAAAAAAAGTCACAGCTTTTATGTTGTTGTTGCTTTTGTTTGATCATTTGTTTGTTTGTTTGTTTGAGACAGGGTTTCTCTCTGTCGTTTGGTGCCTGACCTGGATCTCGCTTTGTAGACCAGGCTGGCTTCAAACTCACAGAGCCCCACCTGGCTCTGCCTCCTGAATGCTGGGATTAAAGGTGTGCACCACCTCTGCCTGGCTCAAAAGGTCACATTCTAAAGGAAAAGATATGACTAAAAATAGAGACATCCGATGACTCTCATGCAATATGTCTAAGTAGCCTGTCATGAGCAAACAAGGAACATTTTTTTTCTCAGCCAGCTCTTTCAATTGACTGGCTGTGAATTGTAGTTATAAAGAAAGAATCAATTACTTTATTACCTCTGAGTAGAAGTAATCTTGCTCAGAGATGCCTGTGAGTGCTTGTATTCAAAACAAAGAGAGCTAAAGGTGTAGCAAATTCTCAAGTTACTGCATTTTTTTTAGTATCAGCTCATCAGGCACTTTTCATGATACTATGACCCATAATGCCTAAAACTTAACTTGTACTTTCTGTCCTGTGTATAATTTTGAACTATCTAAGAACACCTGAAGCCCTCATTTGGGCTAAAGAGTCAAGTTATTTTCTGTAGCCTTGAGTAGTCTGAATATATTTTCACAAATTGAGGTCAAGAATGGGTGCAAGGACTTAATCATTTGCCAGTTTGCAATAATTGGGCTGTTTTTGTATTTATGACCTAGCCAGAGTTATGTGTCCTTGCTTATCTGGGATAGTTTATATTAAAACAATTAGCAAGGCATCTGGTCTAATCTAAACTATTGGTTCTCAGCAATAAGATTAAAGGAATTTGAGCCATTCTGGCTCCCAGTATCATTAATTTGAGCTGTGATCAAAAGCAGCTTCAAGGGAGAATTTATAGGGACTGTGTAGCATATCCTTGTATTCACATTTATTCATCAAAGTTATACAGCTTAACGAGGAGTCATCTTTTTTGACAATCCATAGATATAAATGCCAGTGATTGGGATGTATTCATGAGACACAACACAGTACAATGCAGGTAGTGGGGAACTCCATATATATATATATTCTGGGAGTCTGTATTCTTGCACACCTTGCTTAAACAAGATATAAACCATCAGAGATGGGCTGACAGCTGAACTTCAATTGCCACCTGCACTTGCTCTGCCATGGCCATGGTCACCTGGCAATTTAGTGTATTCTTATGGCCACAATGAAACAAAATAAATAAATATCAAAGAGAAACTATATAGAATATACACAAATTCATGGAGAGTACATAACACACCATTGAATAATTAGTCATTATCAAGGAGATCACAAAGGAAACTTCAAATTTTCTAAAGTTGAATGAAAATGAAAACATAATATACCCACACTTATGGTAAAATAAAAACCTTTCTAAGAGAAAAAGTTTATAGATACAACTGCCTACAATAAAAAAACCAGAGGCCAATGAGATGACTCAAGGTTAGGAGCACCTGTTTTCTTATAGAAGACCAGGGCTCAATTTCCAGGACTCTTATTGGACAGTTTACAGTTATATGTAACTGCAGCTCCAGGAGATCCAATATACTGTCCTGATTTCTGTAGGTATTAGCACACAGGTGGTGCACATGCATACACACACACACACACACACACACACACACACACATACACACACACTGAAATACATATATAAAATAAACAAACAAACATTTGAACTTGGAGAGATGGCTCAATGGAGCACTAGATGCTCTTCCAGGGGACCTGGTTCAAGTCCATCACCCAGTCCAGGAAGTGATGGTGCCAGCCTTTAATCCCAGCACTTGGGAGGCTGAGGCAGGTGAATCTCTGAATTTGGGACTAGCCTGGACTAGAGAGTGAGTTTCAGGACAGGACAGGGTTATGTAGAGAAACTTGTCTCAATAAACAAACAAACAAACAAACAGTCAAGTCCCAACACCCACATGGCATCTTATAATTGTCTGTAACTCCAGTTCCATGAGCTCCAATTTCCTTCTCTGGACTCTACTGACACTGCACACACCATGGTGCACAGACAGCCATGCAGGCAAAAACATTCATAATAATAAAGTAAAAATTAAAACAAATCTTGATAGAAGGAAAGCTGGCAATGGCGGTGCACACCTCTAATCTCAGCTTCCAGGAGGCAGAGGCAGGCAGACCTCTGTAAGTTTAAGGTCTGCCTGGTCTACAGAGTGAGTTCCATGCCACACACAGTGTCTTAGGTTTTTATTGCTGTAAAGAGACTCCATGACCATGGCAACTGGTGTATTTTAAACATTTAATTGAGGAGACTCATTGACTGTTTCAGAGGTTTAATCCATTATCATTATGGTGAGGAGCATGGCAGTATGCAGGCAGATGTGGTGCTGGAGCTGAGAGTGCTACATCTTGAGTCAGAGGCAAGAGGAACTCAACTGACTGTCACACTGAGGGAAGCTTGAACAAAAGACATCTCAAAGCCCGCCCCCACAGTGACACACTTCCTCCAACAAGGCCACACCTCCTAACAGTGTCACTCCTTTGGGGGCCATTTTTAATCAAAACCTATTTAAAATAGGAACCCTATTTTAAGCAAACAAACAAACAAATTAGAGCTATCTCAAATAAATAACAATGTTCTTAAAACCGTGGAAAAACAAGTACAAGTCAGACCCCAAATAAGTAGAAGCAAAGAAACAATTAAGGTCAGAGAAGAAATTAAATAAAATTGAAATGAGTAAAAAACACACAAAAACGAAACAATAACTTCTATAAAAAGATAAATAGTTTGACAAACCTCAGCCAAAGCAACCAGAAGAGAGAAAACCAAGATTAATAATATTAGCAACAAAAGGGAGATGTTATAATAGATTCCAGTGAAATTCAGAAAGCCATGAAGACATATCTTGAAAAACTTATATTCTACTTCATTGGGAAAATCTTAAAAAAGGATGAATTTATAGATATATATAACCTACCCAAACTAAACAAAGGTGAGATAAGTGATTCAAACAGATCTAGAACAAGGAATAAAATTGAAGCAGTACTACAAATCAAAATCTCTCAATTTAAAAAAAGTTTATGTACAGGGACTAGAGAGAGGACTCAAGCAGTTAAGAGCACTTAATACCTTCCATAAAACCCAAGTACTACTCCCAGCACCCACTTGGAGGGGAGGAATATGATGCTTTCTTCAGCCTCCATAAGCACTGGCACACCACATGGCATACACTCACCAACACTCACACAGACACATATTTTATTTTAAAACAAATCTAAAAAAAAAATTTCCAGGTGCAAATGAATTCATTACTGAATTCTATCAGAACTTCAAAGAACTGACATCAATACTTACAGAAAAAAAACTTCCAATGAAATTAGTACAAAAATTCTCAATAGCATGACAATTAGGATGTTTGGCAGGTGGCCTTCGAATACTTCAGAGATCTATTCAGAGGGCCTGATCCAGTTGGGGGCCCCTCAGCCTTTGCATAGTTCATGTGTTTCCATTTGTTTGGCTATTTGTCCCTGTGCTTTCTCCAACCTGATCTCAACAATTCTCGCTCATATTCTCCACCTGGGGCCTGACCATGGAGCTCTGCATCCAGATTCCTCGGTCCTTGGATGGGGTTTGACTGAAGGAACTGATGCAGAGATCCACAGTCAGGCCCCAGGTGGAGCTCCAGGAGTCCAATTGGTGAGAAAGAGGAGGGTTTGTTTGAGCAAGAATTATTGAGACCAAGGTTGGAAAAAGCACAGGGACAAATATACAAACGAAAGGAACACATGAACTATGAACCAATAGCTGAGGAGCCCCCAACTGGATCAGGCCCTCTGGATAAATAAGACAGTTGATTAGCTTGATCTGCTTGGGAGGCATCCAGACAGTGGGACTGGGTCCTGTCCTCAGTGCATGAACTGGCAGTTTGGAACCTGGGGCTTATACAGGGACACTTGGCTCAGCCTGGGAGGAGGGGACTGGACCTGCCTGGACTGAATCTACCAGGTTGAACTCAATCCTCGGGGGAGTCTTTGCCCTGGAGGAGATGGGAATGGGGGGAGGGCTGGGGAAAAGCGGGGGTATGGGTGGGAGAGGGGAGAACAAGGGAATCTGTGGCTGATATGTAAAATAAATTTAATAAATAAATTTAAAAAAATGGAAAAAAATTCTCAATAAAAACATTTGGAAGCTGAATTCAAAACACATCAAAAGATCATTCACCATGACCAAGTTGACTTCATCCCAGAAATGGAGGAATGGATGAAGATACACAAAAAAAATAAATGTAATATATACACAAATGGAATCAATAGCAAAGATCACGTGTTCATCTCAAAAAACACAGAAAAACTTCTAATGCCATGCAACAATCCTTCACAATAAAGGCCCCAAAGAAGCTAGGAGTATAAGGAACAGATATCAACACAAAAAAGTTATAAGTGGCAAAACTGTAGTCTACACTATAGTACATGAGAAAAAACTCAGAATATTACCATAACTAGGAAAGAATATCCACTGCATCTACCCTTATTCAATACAGCGCTTGAAGGTGAGAGAAGGAAATGACATAAAATACGCCAAGAAGTCACAGTTTCCTTAATTGCAAATTATATGATATGATAGAGACTCACCAGAAAACTTAGACCTGATAAACACTTTTAGCCTTCCTATATACAAATAACACACACATACTGAGAAAGAATTCAGAAAAACAATCCCATTCTCTCTTGTCTCTGGCAAAATTATCTGGGAATAAACCTACCAAAGGGATCAGAAAATCTTTATACTGAAAAGTGTAAAGCACTGAAGAAATAAACTGAAGACACTATAAGATAGATAGTTTCCCGTGCCTATGGATTAGAAGATTATTATCACAAAAATGACTATATTACCAAAAGCAATCTATAGATTAAATATAATCTCCATCAAAATTTCAATGTCTCCCTTTACAGAAATAGACAATCTTTATGAACGACACACCTGACAGAAGATGGATAACTAGGCTATAAATAACTTGGAAAATTAAATAGAAAGAAGTCAAACAACCCGTCAACAAATTGGTTAATGAAATGAACGGACAAATCTCAAAGGATGAAGTCCAAAGGCCATATTACATACAGGAAAATGTTCAACCTAACTAGTTGCTGGAGAAATGAAAATTGAACTACATTTCATACCACTTAGAATGACAGTCATTTAAAAAAAAAACAAAAGCTGATGAAAAGGAATCCACACACCTTCCTGTGAATATCACTCAGCCATGGTGGAAGTCTGTTTGAAGGTTCTTCAAAGACCTACATAGAGATCAACCATATGACCCAGCTGCCCTCTCCTCGATGTTTAGCCAAAGATTTCTATGGCAACACATGACAGGCAAATTCGTATACCTATCTTTATTGTAGCACTATTGCGATATCTAAGTTATGAATCATTCTAGATGTCCATCAACAGATGAACAGATACAAGGAAATGTTATATACATGAACTTTTTAGTCATAATAAGGAGGGTTGTGTCTTTTGCAGGCAAGTGATCCAACTGGAGATAATCATAATAAAGGAATTAAGTTAGTCTCAGAAAGTCTCAAATATCACATATATCCTCTCATTTGGTTCCCTAGATTTTTGTATAGCTTAAATCAAGTAGATAGGGCAGTAAAAGATGCTCACAGTAGGGACTTGAAAGTAGGAGGGTGAATAGCACTAACAGCCGGGAGGGGAAGAGGGGAAGATGGTGGGATGAAGGAAATAAGGCTCAAAGTACATTCCAGACTTGTATGGAAAATGTACTTATGTAATAAATACTGCCATGTATAATTAACACAGATTAATTTAATATTAAATATCTGGAGAGAGAGAGAGAGAGAAGAGAGAGAGAAGAGAGAGAGAGAAAGGAATTTTGTACAGAAGACTTGCAGTAGGAAGCCTAGTTTATGAAGTCTTACCTTGTGAAGAAAATTTTAAACATATTTTTTGTGTTTTAGCACATTCACTTAAGATGAAAACATAAGAAAATAAATATATTTTTATTGGATGTTTGAAAGCCAGTGCTTCATTTATTGTAAAGTTATAGTCTTCTACAAACCAAATCAACCAATAAGCTCCTGACATACACGCCCTACTCACTTGCTCACATACCTTAGGAAGAATGTGGAATGTGGGAATTCAAGCAGGAGCACAAGGTACAGTGTTGACCATTCTGAGAGGCTTCAACTCATTGCTTCTTATTATATTTTAGATTTCATAACACATGAGCACAGTTTCCTTTTGTTTTGCTGCCAGAGATAAACTTTAATTTTCTTCTTCACAGGAGGAGACAGTGTACTAGTTGTTTTGTACAGTATTCTTCTATCATTTCCTATTTATTGCTTACTAAATATACAACAATATCTTTGTGTACATACATTATTTCATATATTTAATTTGTTTATAACTATTTTTGTAGTTTGACCTAATATTAGTCCTTTTTGAGAACTCAAAATAGTTATTTTTATTATTCAACCTCTCAGTTTCATCTTTAGAAAATACTAACTTTAAAAGTTTAATCCTGTGAGTATTTTCTAGTGCAATGTAAGCTTTGGCAGGTAGAGTTTCTGCAAGCATCTAGGGCAGATTAGAATTCAATCATGTTGATACCCAGCAGCTCCCACCCTTTCTTTACTGAATGAACAAGCTAAGCCTGTTCTGCCTTCGAACCACTGATATTTGCCATATGATTCACCACTGCGGAGATAACTTCTCTTCTTAGAAGGCTGCCTTGGTCTTTACCTTCTAGATATCACACCCGTATCCCCCAACATAAAAATCAAAATATCACCCAACATTGTCAATAGCACAAGGGAGGATTCAAATCGCCCTCTACTGAGAATAAGCTCAATAAGAAGTAAGGCGATGGATTGCCTTCTTAGGTCAAAGGAAGTGGTCATAGTTATGAGTCCCCATCCTAAAGCAAAAAAAGATTTGGAAACTACAAAGCACTTAAATAGATTGATTGCTTATGCTCCATCAAAGTTAACCCAGTAATTGAGCTCTGGCAGTAGGTTTGTTAGAAGAAAATGGAAACTAGCATTTACTATCTTGGGCCAAAGAGAAGGAATCATCCTAAGTCACCAGAGATGATAGGATGGCAGTGTGTGTGCCACCTTTCTTTCTTTTCTCAACCTACTTGGAAGGAAGCCAGAGTTAGTCCCAGGTCTGAACACAGAGGTTATAACCCAAAGTCTACCAAATACTTAGCATTGCAAATGTGATATGGAGCTCACACTTTGTTTTATTTTGGTGATGCAGCTGTTGGGACCTATACATCTTGGAATATGAAAAGCAACGTCTAAGCTATTACATCCTCATTTGCCAGTTTCACATGATGTTTGGAGAACTGGAAAAATATGTCACCATATTAGCTAGGAGAAGTGTTGAGTATGAAAAGAGGTCTGTGTAGATGTAATTCTAAACAGTCTTATTAAATAAGAAACACAAAGCCAAACACAGAGGTAAAAGCCCAAGAGGTCAGGGCACTAGTGAACAGCCTTTATCTTATCACTCACTGCCGTCCTTCCCCTGAGAGAGAGACCTTCTCCCTGTGTCCTGTCATTTTATTGCCTTCTCATTGCTCTAAACCCAACCACATGATTTCCTCATCACTGCCTGTCTATACAGACCTCTAGGTCTCTATGGTTTGTACTGAGATTAAAGTTCAGGTCTCCACTTGGCTGTGTCCTTAAACACACAGAGATCTGCCTTCCATGTGATCAGATTAAGGGTGTGTGCCACCACCGCCAGACTTCTGCAAAATGGCTTGCTTTTAGCTCTGATCCCCAGGCAACTTTATTAACATACAAATAAAATCACATTTCAGCACAAATAAAATATCACCATATTTCCCCCTTCTATTCTAATAAAAAGAAAAAAGGAAAAAGTTATAACTAATATAAGAAAAACTGTATACAATAAGTACAATAACTATATACAATATATACAAGCAATAAATACCTAAACAATGTCTAGTCCATTTGCATTTGACAAATTCAGAGAAAATATTCCATTATTTATTCTACTTTTGTAAGTCCAAAATGCACCTGATTCACTTTCTATTCTGTTATATTACTAACAGAAAACTATCTTATAATGTCTTTCAAATTTCTACACTTATACCTCTTTAGTGAGTTTCTTTTCTGAAATTCTTACAAGGAAACTATAACAATAACTATCTAATCTTAAACTATAACTGTAACTATAACTATCTAATCTCAACTACCTCACAGACCAAAGAAGGAAATAATATTATCTAAAAAAAACAGGAAGTGCACGCAAGTGGCTTCCAAAAAATTGTGAGTTGACAGAAACAGCCAGCTGCCTGGACAGTCATCTGAGTTTCTCTGCAATATTGGAGCATCATCTTCAGCCTATATGCTTACATATCTGGCAGATTATTTGTGAAGTAGATGTACACAAGCCTACAGTTTGACCTCACATTTGGTGAGAGTAGTCCAGAAACACCTGAATTCCACCAGTGTCCTGTCATGATTCAGGGTTTTAAATTCTGGAAATTGTTGATGTTTTTTGAATTCAGCTGTCCATTCTTCTTGCTTCTGGATGCTTCATCTTGGCATCCCATTCTTCCCTGCATTCCATTCTTCTCGCTTGTGGTGACTTCATCTCTTTTATTAAATGCCATTCTACCATTGAGAGGTTAGACTCTGTCAGCTTAGTTACTCTTTCAAGAATAAACTATTTCAGCTGCTGTTCTACTGCACATCAGAAGCCATCGATCCACTGCCTTCAAAGAAAGGGGAACTGTACCTTTTCTAGATTGCAAAGGCCACTTCAGGGATGGTGCCATACTGTCCTGGCCTCAGAAGATGCCACAATCACACTTGTTTTGGCAAGAATCAGTATTCCTTTTTTTTTCCGTGTCCTGTCTGTCCATTTTGTCCTGTTTGTCAGCAGTTGATTCGAGGACACTTTGTTGTCCAGTAGCTAACTTTGACCACAATGAAAGTTAACTCCATATGCAGTTTCTTCAATGCCCATATCTTCTCTAAAGTATATTGGTGCTGTCAGGAGCCAACATGTCTCATAGTCATAAAAAAAGAAAAAATTTTAAGTTATTAAAACATTTTAAATGCCATATTTTGTAGATCTCTGAAAAGTTTGAAGATGACCTGTCTATCTAAAATATATCTGCTTGACATTGAAAACATACCTAATATGACTACAAGTTTGATTGTAATGTCTAACTACTGACTTTCATTTCTTTTATATCCTAATTGTTGGTAATAACAACATTCAAGGATTAGCAAATTGTATTATATTGTTAAACAAACTGTATAAGTACAATATCTTGAACAAGATTAGAAGTACATTATAGCATTTTTCTAACAATATCAATCTCAATATATATAATTTGTATACAATATACAAAAATCCAATCCAACATAAAGTATTTAAAACTAGTACTTGTCTTTTAAAAGTAGATTCAATAATCTATCTTTTTATCTATATCATATCTATATCTTCTCTTTACTTTTCAGATTAGATTCAATAATCTACCCTCTATATTATCATTTCTATATATCTTTTTTTAAAACAAGAACTTAAATCTAATATCTTTGCTTAGCCCTTTTCCTAACCCTTAACAACTTGTAACCAACCCTCCTAAAAAATGAAAATTATCCAGACCCAAAACCCATTAAAAGACCAAAAACCACCCGCCCCACACCACCTCTTTGGGAATGTGGGCATCATGTTTTTAAAAGTGCTTCCTGCTGGTTATGAGTGAAGGTATCTTTATTTTGAAAAGAAAAATTTAGGGTTAATTGTCAAATTCTAGGAAAGTAGTTATATCCTTTGTTGTCCAGTCTGTGCATAATGCCAAAGTTCAGGGCTTATTTCAAGTCCTTGTTCAAGTAGTCTGTGAAACTGGATCATCTCAGCTAGCCATCTCAAAATTGCGCTGAGCAGTTTGTAGTCCTAAGCTGATCTGTAGATGATGTTTGTCAGCTTAGTGGTATTATTATTGTCCATGTGGACTTGTTGTTGTTGTAGGGTCCCTTCTTCTTCCTGGAGACCTCAATTGATTTTAGGCCTCGTCATGATTTCCTGCAGAAAACTGATAGAGACTCAAACACAAAGACATGTATAGGCAACTAATTGAAGCCTTTTTCTAGAATTAGTTAGTAGTATATATGACTATTAATATCTTAACAAAGTTTGATATATATATATATTAATCTTGTAAATTTTGATGTAAATTCATACTTTAAGACAAGTTTAAAGAATCAGAATAGAATCAAGAACTGAGATTAGTAGTAATAGAAAAGTCCCTTAATTTTTGTTTTGGTTTTTTGTTTTCTCCTGTCCCATATCAGAAGATGAGTCTTTCTTCTGGCATGATACAGGAGTTGGCATTTCCTTTTAACAACATGCTTGGGTTTAAAGAAGGAGAGAAACTCCAAAGCCAGCTTTAATTTTTAAATGAACTGGGACTACAAGAAGATCATTTGTGTTAAATGTTTTTAGAGAAGAGAAGAAACAAACATTTAGGAAGATTAATAAAATTTTATAGATGATATACCAATAGGCCATTTTACTCTTTTCTTAGGACATTTTTTTCTAGATGATTTGTCCTTTTTCTTCAGATGTCTCATTTGTCCAGTGTTCTTCAGATTCTTTAGGTTTCATTCTCCTAAAAGACAAAAACAGAAAACTTTCCCCAAGACTAACTTTGGAGAGGTTCCTTTTTGGCAAGTTATATCTGATTAAACAAAAAGGCATGTGTTAATGGTATAAGTTAGTTTAAATTGGATGTTCATGCTGGTTGATGAACTATCACCTCCTCTAATTAAGAGGTCTCTCTTGTTCAAATCAAACCTTTATCAATTTTGATGGTATCCACAGCTTATCTTCTCCTGTAGAAACAAAAGCAAAACCTTGTCCCCAATGTAACACATATCCTGGTTTCTGTTCTGAGGTCAATATCAGTACATCCATAAAGTATATAGGCTGATTTGATTCAGTAGTTTTTTTTCTATTATCAAATATCTTTCTGCAGCTGTTGTTCCTTTCTCATTATCATTGAAAAAATTCAAAGTTAAAAGAGCATTTTGCAGTCTATTTCTGGGGGTTTTTGTTATACCTTTCTGTTTATTTAGCATATCCTTTAGAGTTCTGTTTGATATTTCTATAACTGCTTGGCCTGTAGGATTATGTAGTATACCTGTGATATGCTTTATATTGTAATAAGCAAAAAACTGTTTCATTTTAACAGAGACATATGCTGGAGCATTGTCAGTTTTAATCTGTGCAGGTATACCCATGATGGCCATAACTTCTAGCAAATGAGTGATTACAGAATCAGCTTTTTCAGAATTCAAAGCAGTTGACCATTGAAATCCTGAATAAGTATCAATAGTATGGTGTACACATTTCAATTTTCAAATTCTGCAAAGTGAAACATATCCATCTGCCAGATTTCATTCCTCTGAGTACCCTTTGGGTTACCTCCTGCTTGTAATGGAGTCCGATTGTAAAACGGACAGGTGTAGTCAAATGCTCTCCTGGGGCCTATGCAGGACACTTTGCTCAGCTGGGCAAAGGGAGGAGGGAACTGGACCTGCCTCGAATGAATCTACCAGACTGAGCTGAATCCCAGGGGGAGTCCTTGCCTGGAGGAGATGGGAATGGGGGTGGGCTGGGGGAAGGGGGGCTGGAGGAGGGAGGACAGGGGAATCCATGGCTAATATGTAAAATTAAATTAAATTATAAAATAAATTTTAAAAAATACAAAAAAGGAACAAGTAGGACATTTCCTTAAAATTTCCTTGGCTTGTTGCCAGGCTATGGAAAAATACTTTTTTAAACTGTTACTATTGACATGAGGTTTTTTTTATGAAGTTCTGAAGCCTCCAGCACATTTTTTATCAATAATTTATCAATCTCAACATTACCTTGTGCTAGAGGGCCTGGCCAACCTCTATGGATCAGATGTGAGTTATATATAAAGGATGATTACTATTCCTGATTATATCTTGTAACTAAATAAATAGTGAAGTTAATTCTGACTCATCGGGCATAAATTCTGCAGTCTCAATATGTAATACCACTCTTTCAGCATACTGAGAGTCAGTTAACTATGTTGACAGATTCTGAAAAATCCACTAGTATCAACAGAATAGCATACAGTTCTGATTTTTGAACTTAATTATAAGGACTTTGAACCACTTTACTTAAATTTTCTGATTTGTAACCTTTTCCTTGTTTGTTTGCATCTGTATAAAATGTACTAGCTCCAGATATGGGTGTTTCCCATACAATTCAAGGCAAAATCTAATCAGCTCTCTTTATAAGATCAATTCCATTTCTTTTGGGATATTACTGTTAATCTCTCAAAAAAAAATTACTGCAAGCTCTTTGCCAAGGTTCACTTACTGCCATAATTTTTCAATGTCCTCCTTAGTTAAAGGTATGATAATTTCTGCTGGGTCTATTCCTGCTAATTGACGAAGTCTAAATTTTGCTTTCAAAAATCAAGTCAGAGATTTTTTTCCACATAAGTTTTAAATTTTTTATTCTGTTTATTTGGTAGAAATATCCATTACAATATAATATCTTGCCTATGCATTAATATTCCTCTAGGAGAATGTCTAGAGGGTAAAATAACCAAAATGCAATCCAGCTTTGGATCTATACAATCCATTGTCCTTCCTGTACTTTCTTTTCTACCAAGGCCAATTCTTTCTCAGCGTCAG
>NW_023505753.1:0-53605 GCF_004664715.2 Peromyscus leucopus | reverse complement strand
ATGAGCTCCTCATTCATGGTGAGCCTTGGATTTCACCTCCTGTATCCTTGGTAACACAGTAATTTTAAGAAAGAGAAAGTATCACAGTTGCCTTCCTTAGTATTTGCAATACCACGCAAAAGGAGGGAACTAGCGCCACAACTCCCTTCTTAAGGTTTAAAATATTGTCAGGGAGGGAGGAAGGGGACGGTAGCAGGCTTCCATGAGACCCATTGCATGAAGGACATTTTGTCCTGTTAACACATGACTGTTTTCGCTTGGCATGGCAATGCATACATGTAGTCCCAGCAGTCAGGTGGCAGAGGCAGAAAGATAGTTGCAAGTTTGGGTTCAGTCCGGTACAGAAAATTCCAAGCTAGCCTTCCTTTCTTTTCTATCTGGACGACTGCAGAATTTTTAGTTAAAAAGAAATTGAGATCTGAGTTGTACCCCTGGCCCTGGGAAAAGATGTGAAGGCCTAAGCCATTTAGAAATTGCAAGGATATAAAGACATACTATTGTCACCTCCATTAAGAGTTAATCCAATGGGGCTGGAGAGATGGCTCAGCCGTTAAAGGCTAGGCTCACAACCAAAAATATAAGAATTAATCCAATGGGCCTGTCAATCACCTGGAGGGGGGACCCTTCTTAAAAAGTTAGAACTTGAAGAAACATGATCCACATGAGGACATCTTAAAAATATGGGAAGAATAACTACTGCCGCGATGAGCTATGCACTTGTAGACTTCAGAAGCCCATCTCAGTGCAAGCAGACCCCCACTATGCCTGCACTGTTTCTGAAATCTAAATAAGAAGGAATCACTTTGTATTTTCTCTATTTCTCTCTCTCTATCTCCCCCTTTTCAGACATGGGTCCAATCCTAAAGCTGCTTGCCCTGATACTCTGGACATGGTCACTTACCTTCTAAAGAGCGCCCTCCCCTCTGTCATCACAAGCAGCTGCTCACAGACACCCATTGCTGAAACTTTATTCCGCTGACCTTTGTGTGTGTGTGAAAGCACAAATCTCTCTCTCTCTCTCTCTCTCTCTCTCTCTCTCTCTCTTCTCTCTCTCTCTCTCTCTCTCTCTGAGATCTCTAGTTTTCCAGCCTTGTGCCTTTATCCACTTGTAATAAAATTATCTATAGTTTCTATCTGAACCCATTTCAAATTCTTTTATCTGCAACACTAAGAACCAGAAAAGGGAATTCCATATTTCCCAGTAGCAGCGTGACCCCCGCCTGCTGTTGTTATTCATGAACAACCTTGAAGAAATTCTTCAAGAGTCATCATAATCCCTTTGGAAGGTTACACTCTCAGAGCCCTCCCAGCAAACCCATCTGTTAAAGGTTTCACACCATCTCCCTGTACTGTCACACTGAAAGGCCAGCCAAACTCCCAGCACACAAACCTCAGGAGAACACATTTAAACCATATTCGAAGAATACATGATGGTGTTTGCATTATTTTAATTGAATCAATGCTCTCTAATAAATATAATGAATTGTGGGTCTGAGCCACGATATCCCTTAGCATTCCTGATAAATATGGCATATTTGCTAAGTCATATCATTCAAGTTTGGTCATGATGAGACACCAGATGTACCAAAGTGAACAGACATACTGCAGAATAAACTAGCCTGTCATCTTTAAAGGCATGAACTCCAAGAATGGTGGGGCTGTTTCAAGGAGAAAGAAATGTAAAGGAGAAAAAAGAAGGGTGGTTCCTAGTGTTATATATTCTTGTAATTCGAAGGCATATTCTTTTGTTGTAAGGAAAATTACTGGGTGGAACTAGAGAACCTGGCAGGGATAAGCCCAGAAAACAAAGAGGAGCTATGCTAAAATTCCTAGTAGAGGTTAGTTTAGCTATCAGACTCCTAGGTATCAACTAAATTTGACTGAACAGAACATTAAAAACAAACAAACAAAGAAACTACTAAGGGAAGATCTTTGAGATAATGTTCTTTAATTGTGAGCCTAAGAGCTTCATATGGAGCCATGGAGAATCTCCATACTTCAGGGGAGGTATCCTAGTATTTGTGTATCTGCACATGCCATGGCCCATGGTGGAGGTGGAGGTCAGAGGACAATACACCTTGTAGATTTAGGGGACTGAACTCAGGTCCATTGGCTTGCCAGCAAGCACCTTTATCCACTGAGCCACCTCGCTGGTCTTATTTCTTCTTTTAGGATATGTTTATTCAGATCATTTACTTGATTTTAAATTGAGCTGTTTGTTCTTTCACTGTTAAGATGTTTGAATTCTATAGATATTTTATTATCTCCTGTTCAGATGCAGAGCTTACACTGTTCCCTCCCAATCTGTGTTTTTGTCTCAGCTATGGTGGTTGGTTCCTTGGCTGTACAGAAGCACTTTAGTTTGATGTAATCTCGCTTGTCTATTTTGGGGTTTGATGCCCTTGCTTTTTGGGTCTTATCCAGGAAATCCCATACCAATGTCCTGAAGCATCTTTGCTATGTTTATTTGCCTCATTTCATGGTTTCAGGTCTTACATTTATTTGAGTCTTTGATCCACTTTGAATTGATTTTTGTAACCGAGAGATTGGTGTCCCATTTCCTTGCTCTGTATAAGTATAGCTAGATTCCCAGCTGTGCTTATTTTTAAAACCCAGACTTTAGCCACTGAGATAAAGGTGGGAGAGCAGTAAGCACATCTCAGCACATCTGGTGTTCACGCTGACAGAAGTGTGAAGTCGGATTGTCAGAGCCCTGGCAGATGTAGTAGGATTTGTATTATCTGTCTCATTGCATTACATTGGAGTTTTGTAAACATTTCTGTCATACAGACCAAAAATATTATATTACTGCATGTTATTCATAAGTGTTTATCCTGTATTTTAGTTTATATGCATAGCACATATTTTATTAATTTATTTTGACAATTAGAACTATTAAACATTATCAATCATTTAAAAAATATTACAAATATATTTAGTCATGAGAAGTGAAAGATAAATATTGCAATGTATGGTTGTAAACACAGTAAACTCTGTGAGTAGGACACAGAATTATCTGTTAAGGAAACAAATATGTTTCCTGCCATCTGTGTGGATAAATGGAAGAATTATAAAGTGAAATTACTGAAAGAGAAATGAAAATCAAAGATCCTCGTAGGGATTGGGAAGAGAAATATAATTTTCAGCTGTATAAGTGCTACCTTCAAAATGGAGAGATTTTTAAGTATGTACCTCACAATTCTGCTTGAACTAAAATTAATATTATCAATTCTATATTGTTTATATTATAGCTATGGGCATGAATTACCAGGACACAAAATAAGAAACTTATTTAGCAACTTGTTAGTTGCCTGCATGCTATAAACACCACAACCTCTATCCAGTTGTGTTGGTATGTTCATGCCATAACAACCCATTTGATACGAAAGCATGTGTTTGTTTACATGCACCATGGTGGACACACACACACACACACACACACACACACACACACACACACACTCATAACAGCCCAAAATATATCAATGCGTATGTACTACTGCAGTCCACTATCACTGGAATGCCCCCCTTAGATTAATTAGCATGCAGTGTGATGTGACCACCATTACACTGAGAGCTGTTCAGGACCATGCAGGACCAGAGAGCATCAGCCTGACATATCCTGACAGTCTCCTATCTGCTGCAATAGCCCAGAGTATATCAGAAGACATCTATAATGACAACCATCTGTGCTGGTCCAGGATCTAGGAGCCCAGATGCTCTATGACAATCATCTCCATGCACTGTAACTGCTCAGTATCTGCTAAGGCAACCTTACATGAACCATAGCAGGTAGATTACTATGAACAGAGAGGTATTTTATATTACTCTGCATCTACCCTGCATCTTAGTAGATACTAAACATCTTAGCAGGCCAGAATGAAAATAAAGGCCCAGAGTGTGTCAGTTTGCTTGTATTCTAACAGTCTAGAACCCTGCATACTCCTTCACAGTCATTAAATACTGAATTCTATAACAAACTAACTTAAGCCATTCTGTGCTGCACAATGACAAATATGAACAGTGACTGCCCAGTATGTGGAAGCTTGCTTGTACCAGACAGTCTGTGTATGCATCTTATCTGTATCAAGCCCTTTCTTCTAGGGATGCTGTGAAGTGCGGTGTATGTATGCATGTGTATTCCCCTTACCTTGGTCTCAGAGACATTTATGTCTGTACACTGTGCTATGGTTTGGTTGCTTGCTTTCTGCTCCCATTTTCTTCAAGCAGTTATGTCTTGTTACTACCATTCCCCCTCCTCACTGAAGAAGGCTGCAACATCCTACTGGCCAGCAATGACAAATTCTAAAAAATACAAACAACTACCAAATCCAACCATAAACCCAAGAAGATGAAATACGAATAAGTAAATAAGCAAAGTCACATTAGGAAGTAGCAGATTTTACAGTTAGCATCTTTTCCTCTCCTCTGGCTGTACACACATAAATAAATAAATAAATAAATAAATAAATAAATAAATAAATAAATAAATAAATAGTGAAAAGTAACCAAAACCTCCTGGTAGAGAATCACCTTGGGCTCACTGTCCTCAGCTCCCATAATTCAAGTCTATTTCCCAGCTCCTTTGTATGTTCTACCTTTCTGTCATCCAGAATAAAGCCCTGAGATCCCTGTCCTCTGTCCTTCATGGATGAGAGTCCTCATGGTTTCCACTCATTCTTGTCTTCATTATCTATTGTGTCTGGATGTCTGACAGTCAGAAAAATGGCATGTCAGAAAAAAAAAATTGTATATCATGTTAAATAATATGGCCACATGTGCGCTGTTTTAAAAGTATGTTAGTCTAGCATAATTCTTTATAATGCTGGAGGGGTGTTGCAATAGAGTCCCCTGTAGCCCAAGCTGGCCTCAAAAGTTGGTATGTAGATAAGGCTGACCTTGAACTACTGGTTCTTCTAGATGGCCAGCACATTATCTTCTAATAAGGGAACATATCTCAGCTCCCAGGCTCAAATGGGAAATTTTCTTTACCCAAACCAAGTGATAGTCTAAGGACAGATGTGATTTTCAGTAATTTCTTACTTTTTACTTGAACTCAGTCCTCAGCCTCCACTTCTTAAGTGCTGAGAGGGCAGATTGTGTCACCCATGTAGCTACTGGCTTTATTATTATTATTTACCATTGACACTGAGAACTGAAACTGGCAATGTTATTTTTAGCACTGACACTACTCAGTACCTCCCTAGCTGGTTTGATTTTGTTTTGTTTTATTTTTCAATTTATTTTGAGACATGGTCTCACTAAATGATCCAGGTTGGTCTTAAAGTCACTCTATGGCTCAGGCAGGCCTGGAATTTACTGTCTTCCTTTAACTTCCCAAGAAACTGTAATTACAGGCATGGTGCCATCATGCCCAGCTTTTATTAAATTTTAATAAGAGAAACTGAGTAGTCGTGCCTACTCCAAATCTTTAGGGTTAAGGTTTTTTTTTTTCCTAAACTTTCTACCCTTTAGAAGACATTATCATTTACAAGTATTTCGTATAAACATCATTTTCTTAAATGTAATGAAAGAAAACTCTGCATATTATAACCAAGGTTCATATTTTAATGAGGTCCAGAGCCTACGAGGACTTTCGACTTTCTGAATTTGCAATCTATCACGTTACCTGCTTGAATGGAGGTCATAAACTACATTGGAACCAAGAACCATTTTGAATTTTTGGTCTGCCTGCCTCCACCTCCTGATTGCTGGAATTACAGGCATGTGCTATTAGAGGTCAAATCTGGGGCTTCTGTATGCCAGGCAAGCATTCTGCCACACTGAGCTACAGCCCCAGCCTGGTTTCTACATTTGTAACAAAGAAATTGATAGTATCCATCTCAGAGCATGGTAAGAGTGAAATGAGATAGGCTCATTGTCTTCAGTATTTACCTGTTACATACCAGTCACTGTGCCTGGATGTGCCAATGAGCAAAGTAAGAGAGATTCCTACCATCAAGAACCTGGTGGTTCTAGCAAATAGCAGTGGTCACAGCACAGCACAGTGTGATGGAGATGTGCGGGCAGGTTAAGAGAGACTGAGATCTGGAGTGAATGTGCGGGAGCAGTCTCTGAGAAAATGACATTTCAGCAATCAGAAAGCCTGTACCAGGTTGAATCAGGCAACATCTGGAGAAGCACAGATAGTACAATAATACTGATGAACTTTTCAGTTTGTTCAAGGAATGACAAGGAGGCCAGTGTGTGGCTGGAACTGAATGAGTAGGAAGACCAAAGATACAATCAGAGGTGGCTTTTGCCCAGGTCACCTGGGATATTATTGGTCATGGAAAGAATCATAGCTTTACTTGCAATGGTATGAAATAGCACAAGGGTAGTTTTGAGCAGAGGAGGGCATGATCTCATTTCAATTCCAGAAGATTTTCTGTCTTGGCTAGAATTAAAGAATAAGTAGTAGAGAGAAGCACGTGGTACCAGGGAGATCATTTAGAAAATGTCCAGGTAGGCAATAGTCATAAAAGCTAATGTGAAGGAAGAGACTGTCCCTGTTCTAGAAGTATAATAGAACGTGGATATTGTAGGATTTTATTTGTAGATTGGTGTGAAATGTGAGATAGGATCATTTTTGACTGCAGTATTTTTTATTTGAGCTGCAAATGGAAAGGGTGCCAGTGCTGAGATGTTCTTTGTACATGTGGAGCAGGTGGGGCTGTACAAGAAGCTCTAGCTTGGGCACAGTAAATTTCAGATGCTAATTTATCATCTGAGTACAGATATTTTAAAATTAAATGAGTCAGGAGTTCTGGCAAGTGGTCTGAGCTAGAGACATAAAATTTAGAATTGTTCTTCTAATGGATGGCATTTAAAGCCATGAAAGAGGTCTTAAAGAACTGAGCATAAACAGAGAAAAGAAGTCCAAAATCCATAGGCTGAGTGCCCCCCTACCCCATCCACCCCAGCTCAGAAATCAGGAGAGAGAAAAGATACTGAGGATGTCAGTGGGGACAGGGAGAAACTAGGAGAGAAGAAATGTCTATTGGAAGCCAAGTCTTCAATACTACTGATTAGCCAAGTAACATGATGGTGGTAGAATTAAATATGGCTCAAAGGAATTTAAATATAAGATTCAGTATTGGGTTAGTTATTGGAGTTCACAATTCTAAGGTCATTATTGGTCTGAAAAAGAATAGTTTTGATGGTGTGGTTGGCAATATCTGACTGAGTCTGAAACACGATGGAAAGGAGAAAACCACCTGCATGCAGCAAGTATGAAGAACACATTCAGGAAGTTTCATGCAGGGAGCACAAGGTGCATAGTAACTGGAGACGGAAGTTGGTTTATGTAAGCTTTTGTTTTCATTTTAGTAGGAAAGCAGTGTAGTATGTTCATAGGCTGATGAAGACACTTCAGTGGAGAGAGAAGCTGCTCTTTCAGGATAGAGAGGTAAGAATTACTGGATTATTGTCCTTAAAGACAGCAATCAGAGGGACCAAGAACATGAGAGATGCCCTAAGACCCCTGGGCCAGTCTCCCCACAGCATATTATTAGCACCTCTTCCCATTCACAGCCAGCAATATCATAGGAGTAGCTTGGAACAGGCCAAGCTGGTACCATTTATACCATCTAAATCATCAAAGATGATAATCCGAACTTGTGTTCCTTTTTTTTTAACCCCAGGAAAGAAGAGTATGAAATACTTAGAAGTAGTCACAGAACGCAGATTCTGGTCAATGGAGATATGGAGATAACACGCTTGTCCCAGAGTCTATCAAGTGATTAAAAGCTATGTTTACCTTCTTATTCAGTTCATATTACATTGTCTCCAGCTGTATCAATTACCCAGGTGAATATCATAACATTATATCTTTCAAAGAAGGAAGATAAACTTTGTGACTGGATTAAGTCTTCAGACTCATCAGTTCACTTATTAATCTAGCTAGCAAATAGTTTAATAACATTTATTAAGTATATACCAAGTGAAATAAATATAATAAAATAAATATATATTTAGAAATGATAACCAAAATATTTTAGTGGGCATTATAAAGGATAAATGATTAATCCTAGTGAAATGGATTAAGTTTATGTACCTTTAATTTTAAAAATGATTGGTTTTTGTTTTGTTTTGAGGAAGTCTTGCTGCTTAGCCCAAACTGGCTGAAACTTGTGGTTTTCCTGCCTCAGCCTCCCAAGTACTGGAATGATGGTTATTCACCATCACACTCAGCTATACATGATCATTTTAAAAACAATATGTACTTATGGCATACATATATAAAATAAATCAATAGTCTAAAGAATTATAGAAGAACTAAGTCTGCTTTCTATATATATGAGTACACATAACTGTGGATTTTAAATCTAGAACTAGCATCACTTATTACATGATCCCTCCTACCCATAGTTCACTAAAAACCAAGTTCTTTCCAATTGAAACTAGGAACTATGTAAGAAGACTGGGAGACAGAATAAAATTTCCTAACAACTGGTTTCTAACTTTTAATCCCATTGGCTGTCTCTAGTCTTAGAAAATACTATGAATCCTTTTGGTTTGGGGTTTTCTTAGTTTTGTTTTGTTTGTTTGTTTTGTTTTTAATCACAAATATTTGGTTCTTACGTGTCACTGATATATGTCTTGAAGAAGAGGCTCTATTTCCTCTGCTCTCATATTGAGTTTCTAGGAATATAGCCTGTCTTGCCTCTCATGTCTGCACAGTATTCTAGTAATTATGTCTACACATAATTACAGTGTTGTCTATATGTAGACAAATAGCAGCTTTTCTGCCACTCAATACAATGTCTACATTCTGGATCATTAGAAACTGTCCACAAGTATTGCCCTTAGGATGTCTCACAGGAGTATCAAAATCCATCATGCTCATGCCAGCATGGTGCACATGCCTGTAATACAATCTCTTAGGAGATAGAAACAGGAGGATCAAGAGTTCAAGGTCATCCTCACTATCTAGTGAGTTTAGGCCAGTCTAGGCTACCAGAGATCATGTCTTTAAAAACAAAATAAAACCAAAACAATAACAAAAAAAAGAAAAAACCAACTCAACATATTTACCTTGTGTAACCAAAGAATTACCCAAATTCCTCCTGCTCTCCCTGCTCAGGCATCTATTCTGCCAAGTTTCTCATGGTCATTGGCCTACCACTTCATAGTTAATTGTTTATTTATTTGTGTCTGGGGGTTGCTTCTGTGCATTGTCACAGCAGTACTGTAGAAGTCAGAGGAAAACCTATGAGAGTCAGCAGAGTTTCCTTTCATCATATGGATTGTGGGAATTAAATTCAGGTTGCCTGGCCTGTTTGCCAAACATCTTTTTGCCCCCTGAGCCATCTTGCATGCCCAGCAATTACAATTTTTAGAAGAGTTATTTTGATGGTTTGAATGAGAATGTCTCTCATAGGCCCATATATTTGAATGTTTGGTCACAAGTTGGTGGAACATTTTGGAAGAATTAGAGGTGTGGCCTTGGTGGAGAGGTGTGTCATTAGGGTGGCCATTCCCTTGCTTAGCTCTCTCATTCTCTGCCTGGTGCTTGTGAAGTGATGTAAGTTCTTAGCTACTGCTCCAGTGCCATGCCACCCTGCCTGTTGCCATGTTCCCTGCTATGATGATCATGGATGGACTCACCCTCTGAAACCTTAAGCAAGTACCCAATAAACTTTTTTCTATAAGTTGTCTTAGTCATGGTATTTATTATGGCAACAGAAAGTAACTAATATAGTTATTGTTAATTGTTTTCTGGTCTGAACTTTTAATTTGTCTTTCATTGAGATGTGTTTAGATGATTTTCTTTATTGAAATTCAACAACTGTGCTGAGATGGCTCTGTGGTAAAAATGCATGCCACACTCACAAACATGAGAATCAGCACCACAAAAGAAGCAGAGGATGGCAGTATGCACCTTAACCCCAATGCCATGGCTGGGGAAGAGACAATCAGAGCCTGAATTGTGTTGACCAGTCAACCTAGCTGAATCACGAGCCCAGATTCAATGAGAGACCCTGTTTCAAAAAAAGATGGAGACTCATCAGAAGGATACAGACTTCACCTCTGGCCTCTTCATGCACCTGCATACTTGTGCTCAAGCATATACATGTGTGTACATGTACACACCACATGAAAACATTTGTACACCACAGGAGAGCAAGAATTCAACAACTGTGTCTTTCCTATTAACATACAATAATGTTGACTAGAAATAAGAGTGCACATACAAAGATACTATAGATAACAATGAAAAGAGAACTAGGTATATTTTTACTAATAAGAGGATAGCTATATTCATGCTAATGTGTCCATTCAATGGAATGTACTAGAGCCCAATAAGAGTTTTCCAGAAAATTAGAACAGTCTGTTTCTAGGAGCTGCATCTTAGTACTTGCACAAATTTATATTCTCATTTTTCAGCAAGCTGCACAGACGTTCTCTGACTTAATTACTCCAAGAAAATGATTCATGCTCATGGATGTCACACACAACTCTAGTGGATTTCAGAAGCTCTGCAAACATTATCTCAATTAAATTGTACATGGTCTCACAAACCTCAACTCTAACCCTTTTGTGACTGTGCTCCTTCATTTTTGCTGAGTTTTATTGCCTGCAGTAATCTCCAGTTCTTTTCTCACTGGATTTCAGCAACTGCAGGTCAGCTTCTCTTGATCCTCTGCAGAGCTGGCGTTCCCACTTGTGCTTTGTACACAGCTGCCTCTGATTTGAGTGCTCCTTGTTCTACACTTTTAAATATAGATTTCCATGCTCCTGTTCCAGTCATACTGTGCAGCAGTACACCTGCAGGAGTCATACATGGAATTCTGACTTCACAGCTTTCCAGCTTGCATTCATGGAATGGAGGAGAAACAGTCAGTGTGTCTTTCCTGCAGAGGGGATGCCAGGAAATCATGTCAGAATTCGCAGCTTCACAGATGGAATAGCAGTGACTATTCACGAGATTGACACCCAGGCTCTGCTGGAGTAGTGACAGGTACTGTGAGTGAGGCCTTACCTTCCCAGGCTTCTCCCTGAGAACAGATGAAGGACCGCTCTTAAGATACTCAGACCCCTACACAGGCCAACCAGAGTCTGCAGGGAGCTTTCAGGCCCTTATTGCTATGAGCTTATCTTAGGGAATGAATGGGAACTGGGTGGCTGACATTCCTAATAAGAGGGAACCCCTTTCACCAGGTTGGTTAAGACTCTGGAATATAAATTACATGTAGTTGGCAGTTCTATGTCAGAGTAAATACAGTAACTGTATCAGTTGAATACTGATAAAAAAAATAAATGTCAACTGGCAAAGAAAGAATGAAGATGACACCTTATATCTCAATGTTTAGCTTGTTGATTTAATGTCTGGGGAGGCTTGTCCCTCTTACAGGCTGAGAAGAGACTTCATTCTCATGGTTACAGGCCTCATCTCTGTGACAGAGTACCTGTCAGAAGCAACTTAAGGGACAGAAGATTTACTTGTGCTCACAGTTATCATTCCTCCTGGCAGGGAAGCTATGAGGAGTTCATGGCACCAGGAGCATAAAGTGACAGCTCCTCTGTGGACCAGGAAGCAGAGAGTTCCAATCAGAAGCAGGGCTGGACTATACCCTTCAAAGACTGGCCATGTGCCCACCTGCAAAAGTCATAACTCTAGCCCCAAAGGTTCCCAAAACAGCACTACCCACTCAGGGACCAGCTGTTCTCACACAGGTCTTAAAGTGGGATGCAGCTTAGTTGATAGAGTTCTTGTCTAGTATGCACAAAGCCCTGGTTCTGTCCTCAGCACTTCATCAGTCAGCATGGGAGTGCACACCTGTAATCCAACACTTGGAGGTGGAGGCAGAAGTATCTGAAGTTCAAGGCCATCCTGGGCTATATGAGACTTTGTGTCAAAAAGAATAAAGAAAAGAAAAGAAAAGTATATATTAAATACAGTCCTATCTCATGTGGATAGCATGGGTATATTCTATTCATCCTTGTATCCAGAGTCTAGCATAGCCTCTGCACATAGGTGTTGAATATACATTTATTGAATGGCAAAATAACGACCATTTCTTTGCCTCATTGCCCATGTCCTAGTCTCTTAATGCAATTTTGTCTGTGACTGTGTCTACTTTTGCACAGAGACAGATGCATCCTTCCTGAGTAGAACAGTTCCCAAGCAGAGCAGTCCAATTTATCCATTTGATTCTCCAAACATCCAGGGCATCAACCTCCTCCTGTCTGCTGTGATAAGGCTTTTCCTCACCCATCTATTCATGGCCACAGCAAACCATTTTATCAGACCTCCCAGCCACACATTATCCAATGCCCCATGCAAACTTAATTTTCTAAAACATATCTCTAGCCTAGACCTCTCTAAACTGAGTCCCATATATCAATTTGTCTAAGAACCACCTCAAATTGAAAATGTTCAAAACTGAGTTTCTAACTCTTCTCCAGACAAGTCCCTTGTACTCTCCTTGCCATAGTGCTTAATTACCTGGATTGACTTAGTTATCTTTGTTCTCTTTTTTTTCCATTGATTTCAAATTTCTATACCTATTTCAAGCTTTCTACTGGTTTACTTGATTTAAATGAGTATTTGAACCTTTTTATCTCTTAGCAATGTTAAGAATTAAATAGCAATTATGCTTTTGTCTCTGGATGATAAAATAATTAATAGTAATAGGACTAATTGTGATAATGACAGTGATGATAGATCCTGCTTGTTAAGTGTTCACTGTTAAACACTCTTCTAAATCCTTATGTGTCCTGATTATATATATTTTTCAAAACAGTCTTATGAAGCTGTGCTATTATTAATCTCATTATTATTGAGGAGGAAACCAAGCACAAGCAGCTAAACAGTTTGTCCATCATTAGGATAGCTAGGACGTGACAGGAGCAACATGTCTGCCTGGGAACTGCCCCCAATTTACTCGCACATCAGGTGTTAACTTTTTTCTTACATTATGTCCTTTCTACTTCAAGAACTCTTTCTTAACAATTTGCATGAGTTTCCAGACCATAGTAAAAACTATTATTTAAACTGAATTTTCCCTAGTGTCATTGATTGCCACTATTCATGTTTATCAAATTTTTACTGTTTTGAATCTCCATGCTAATGCAATTTTCATTGGACTGCTTTGATGATTTCTATTTTTTTTTAGGAAGAAGATATGGGTGTAATACTTTCTGAGTGTTTTCACATGTAAAAAATATGAATCTATGCTGTCATGAATGAACAAAATTTGATTGGATATGGTAATGTGAAATTACCATTATTTCCCTCTATAAACCCACTAATATCACTCCACTGGGAGGGTATTTCCAATATCATAAATGAAGACATGGTGCCAGTTCATTATTTTTTAAGTGATGTATACACACTTGGATTTCATCTTTTCTTTCTAAAATGTCATCAGGATGTGCATGTGTGTACACATTTTCAATAACCTTGCTTAATATTGCTTTTTCAGTTCAGGAAAATTATTCCAATTCAATTTCTATTGATATTTTCCTTCCATGGCTCTTTGTTTTATTTGCTCCATGTTTCTTCCCTTTGAAGAGCTAGGCTTCCTACCCCCTGATCCTACTGTAGGCAAGGCTTCTGCAAAAGCTTGTGTAATCTTGGCATCTTATCAGTCTAGAGAAATAGCAGCTTCTTTTTATTTTTCCTAAAAGTTCATAGGCTGACAGAGGCTGCAGATCAGTTCATCGACTGCTTACCTAATGTGCACAAAGCTTAGGTCAATCTATAGCAGGCATAGGCCGTGGTTCTCAACCTTCCTAATACTGCAACCTTTAACACAGTTCCTCATGTCGTGATGACCCCAGCCATAAAATTACCTTCATTGCTATTTTCTAACTATAATTTTGCTATTGCTATGAATTGTAGTCCGCAGTGGTGCACACATCTTTAATCCCAACACTTGGGAGCAGAGACAGATGGATCTTGAGTTTGAGGCAACCTGATCTACAGAGTGTGTTCCAGAACAGCCTGGCTATACAGAGAAACCCTGTTTCAAAAAAACAAAACAACAAAAAAAAAAATCATAATGTAAATATTTTTGGAAATGGAGGTTTGCCAAAGGGTCACAACCCTCATATTGAGAACCTCTGGCATAAGGGCTGGTGTGTTAGCACAGTCCTATAATCCCAGTACTGGGGAATTGCAGGTAGGAATATCAGGAGTTAAGGTCAGCCTTGATACACAGAAAATTTGAGACAACTGGGCTACACAAGACCAGTCTCAAAGTAAATAAAAGATCGTAGGTGAGAACTGGGCAGGCCCTCCATGCATGGCCAGTGGGTAAGTAGAGCTTCAACACTGGTAACTCTCTAGCCCACAGAGGATAGAATTGTCTGTGAAAGTTGCAGTAGATGACAAGTTAACCCTTGCCAGGCTATAAATGAGAGAGGGTCAGAAACGTGCGTGCAGAGTAGGCCCCTTCCAGAGCAGGCAATTGTATATGTAGCTTTGACTTCCAGCTTTGACTAGTTCTGGGAAAACAGAGTAACCATAGGGCAGATGGCACAGACTGAGAGAGAAGCCAAGAGATGCCACCTGACCACCTTCTGCCTGTGACAACAGCTGATGGCAGACAGTGGGCATGAGGTCCCTTTGGCATCTCCCCCTCTGTGTGCACATGAAATTGCAGCATATATCCCAAAGATAATAACTGAGATTTGATTTTCCTTCAGTCTTTGCTGGCCTGCTCCAGTAGTAAACAGAACCTGTTCTCCTTCTTAGAATTGTACATAAGGTTTTCCTACCTTAAATTTGTAGTAATTGAAGTACATTAGCTCATCATAAGAACTGACTGTGGGACTGGAGAGATGGCTCATTGCTTAACAGTGCTTAGTGATGTTGCAGAAAATTTGGGTTCAGTTTCTATTACCTACAAGGTGGCTCCTGTTCCAGGTTCTATGATTTTTGGCCTCCTGGGCACCAGAACACACAGATGTACACATACATACATGCATGCAAATATAATAAAAGTAAATAAGCCTTTAAAAAATAATTAATTATTGTCTTAATTCCCACCACACCCCAATCTCATGGGCCATGGAATGCTCATGTGATCCTGACAGCTGGGCTCACCCCTAGAGTTCTTTTCCTTAAACAATAAGTCAGGTTGGAAGTGCTATGAAGAAAGAAAGAAAAAAAAAAGCAAAAAGCATCCTCTTCTGAGTTGTATAGAAAGGATGTTCAAAACAGAGCGGTGAGCAGGAATAAGACAGTGGTACAGAAGCATGATAGAATCTGGAACGTTCTGAATTTATGAAGCATCTGATGTGTCTGCAAGAGACAAAGCTCTGAGAGCTGGGCAGCAGCCAGACCATGAGGTGTTTTAATGCCATGACAAAGACTTGTGATCATTATCCAGAAGGCAATCGGAACTTGAAGGCTTTTAAGAAGGAGCAATAAGATTTAGACATGTGTTTTAAGCAGATCATTCTAGCAGCAGTGTGGGAAATGAGAGGGGGAGGGGAAATGGAGTGAGGAAAACCCATTAGGAAGCTATTAAAGAGGTCTGGTGAGAATTTATGAGACAGGACTAGAGTCGGTAGCAATGTGAGGAGGAGGGAAGACTTGAAAGCTTCTCATCAAGTAGAAAAGTTGCTCTTTTGATTCTAGGATTAGTGAGCTGGAACATAGAATAGATGATGCTGTTCCCTGAGGGCAGGAATACAGAGAGCAATTAGATGAAGAATGGGAGAAGACAGCAGTGTCTAATTTGTCCCAAAGTATTTGCGTGCATATGCTCAGCATCACACATATATGCAAAATGACTCAGTCAGAGGATATTGAACCATATTATATATAGGGGCATCAAAAGCATATATTTAGCTCACAGGGGAACAATTATTAAAACAAATAAAATTCAGAGTTCTTTTTTAGTTATTTTATTTATGTGTGTCAGGCTGCCTGAGTTTGTATGCATCACATGTGTGTATGTGCTTGAGGAGACACAGGGCATCAGATTCCCTGAAACTGGTGTTTCAGATAGTTGTGAGATGCCTAATTGGTTCTGCGAACAAACCCTGGTCCTCTGCAAGACCAGTGTAAGTTTTTAAATCACAGGACCATCTCTCTAGTCCCCCAAACTTGGCTTCTTAATACATATTGATGTATTAGAGAAAGATGAAAGACAGAAATCTAGAACCTCATGCATAAGAGCAAAGTTAAACAGAATTATAAAGGAACATGGAGTAAAAATGAAAGGTGGGGAAGGAAGATTTAGGTTATAAAAGTATAAAATGGTCATTCTAGTAGTGTCAAACAATTGGGACTGCTCATGCTGCAGAAGTTCACTCAGTAGTTAAGAACACTGGCTGCTCTTTGCAGAGGACCTGGATTCCCTTTCTGGCACCACATGGAAGCTCACAGCCATCAGGGACTCCAGCCCAGGGGAATCCAATGCTCTCTTCTGGCCTCTGCAGCATCAGGCAGAGAGAGAGAGAGAGAGAGAGAGAGAGAGAGAGAGAGAGAAGAGAGAGAGAGAGAGAGAGAAGACTCATGAAAAAAAATAATATAAATAAATCTAATAGTTTAATTAAAGGCAAGTAGCTCAGAAGTGGAAGAGTTCAGTTTCTTTCTTTAGAGTTGCATTGGTTTGGTTAGTTGCTCTTTGAACTGGTTTAGAGGAAGTACTCAGATTGGAAGGAAGCCTCTGGGAAGAAAAGTTGTGATTGTTATTGCTAGAAGTGAATAGCACCAAAGTCCTGAAAATGTGAGGAAAGGCTAAGCCAATCCTATGCCCACAGAGTGGTAGAGGCAAATAAGCATGTCACAGGGAGCCACCTGACCTCTGCAAAGTGTAGTGGAAAGCTAGCATGGTAGGAACTCTGTGATGAAGCACTATGGAGGCAGAAGCAGCAAGACTGGTCATGCAAAGCAGACTCACTTGCATAGCAGTGGAGGCCAGTGTGGACTACCTGAGACTCTGCCTTTAAACCAACGACAAAGAACAGATGGGAAAGTCATAAGGCAACTGAACGGCTTGAGAAGGGTGACATTAGCAGAGGAAGATGGTGGGGGATTGCTTGGAGTATCCTCTAGTCGACTTGTAGGAATAGGGTCCTCAGTTTCTAACTCAGAAAGGCTAAATACAAGTTGTTCATGCCAAGTCCTCACCAGAAAGTGTGCTTGTGAGAAGTTACATTTCTTCCTCACGGCAACCTGAAGTTAGTCACAGTCAGCTCCTTGTCTCAGTTTAGGATGTGTTCTAATGGCCATTCTGACTTCCACACTCCCATAAGACTGTCTGGAGCCTCAGCATGATTAATCTGAACACTCAGCCTTTTCCTTGGCAGATTCTGGTGTCCTTAGGGCTTCCTGAGTGTTATTCCCAGGGTAGATCATGAGTTCAAGGCAGACCTGGAACAATCTTTTGTAAACCTTCTGCATCAGATCTAATCTACAGAGTTTGTTTCTGAGGCTCTCAGCCTAAGTGGCTAGGCGGTGTGGTGTTTTGTCAACTTGACACAAGGAGGTTCCTCTAGGAAGAGGAAGCCTGAACTGAGAAAAAAACACCTCATCAAATTTGCCTGTAGGAAAGTCTGTGGGAGCATTTTCTTGATTTATGGATGATGTGGGAGGGCTCATCTGAGTGTGGGTGGTGTTACCCTGAGCAGGTAGCCCTGGATTGTATTAAAAAAAAAAAAAAAAGCAAGCTGAGTTAAACTGAATAGCAAAATAGCAAGCTAGTAAGTAGTGTTCCTTCATGGCTTCTGCTTCAGGTCTTGGCTCCAAGTTCTTACTTGAATACCTGCTCTGACTTCCCTCCATGATAGACTGTGACATGGACACATAAACCAAATAAATCCTTTCCTATTCTAGTTTCTTTTGATTATGGTCTTAGTCACAGCAATAAAAATCAAACTAATAGAGGACAAACACATAGGATATCATTTTATACACTCTCTTAGTCAAAAAGCCTTGAAATTATTGTTGTATCACCAGATTTAGATCTACCTACAAATCTCAATGACATCATTTTCAGGACTGATCAAAAGGCTCCAAATGAGAAGTTAATTCGAGACTGAACTCTTTCTCAGCAGTTAGAGATGGTGTCTCTGTACTACGTTTTCAGCCCTACAGGATAGTATGACTTGCTGGAGACTCTGATGCTTTAACCCATTTTCAGATGGCTTGTTGCCTGGATCTCAACCTTGGTGATAATCATGAGAGCAAGTCTCAGCATATTTGGAGTTCTATTTATGACTCTCTGCTTCTTGCCTCTAGCTATCTGGATGGTCTGAGTAGTTCTACAGTAGCTACCCTTCTCTTTGAATCAAAACCAAAGTTAATAAATGCCTCCATATCTAACAGCTAAGATAAGGCTTCACTGAAATTAGAAATCTCTCCTGGATGCTGACACCTCTATCTGAGTTTCAGCTGGAGAATAATTGGATGAGAAGAAAGTATAGGGCCAGCAGGGGAAGGGAGGAATTCTCAGAGTCAGGCAAGCTTTAGTTTGAATGCTACCCTCTCCCCAAACAATGGTACTTTGAGGAGCAAATCAAATTGCTCTGCTAAGAAATGATTGCTTGGGGCTATTAACAAGATATGACCTGAGATGCAATGCTTCCATGGTCATGAAGATGACTATATGTGGGAGCTGATCATTAGAAAAATGATTAAGGCTATTATTAACGCATTACTCAATTACTTATTAATTACTTTAAAATGTGGCTAGAAATGAGGCAATTAGAGTTCACAGAGTAATTGGTATTTGGAATCACAGAGAGTAAATTGATGAGCACCAGCTGCTTGACATTTGCCTGGTGATCAGCTACTGAGGAAGCAGGCTGCAGAGCATGTCTGTATCTCTCTATTCACAGCATGGCTGCACTCAGGAGGCAGATGTTTCCCCTGGGAGAATAAAGAGCACTCATACTTCCATTTGACTGAGAGCTCTGAAGTCAGTAGAAAGTAGAATAGAAGTTGTGCTTCAGATATTCCATAATAGACACTGGGTCTAAATCTGCACTAGACAAATGTATTAGAAAACCATGGTACAGCTTAGACTGATGGGTTTTTAGTCATATAGGTTAACCCAGTGTGCATACCAATGGAGACTTTGTGCCTCCTGGGGCTGGGCCTAACCACTGAAGATACTGTATTCAGGTCTTCAGATGGCATTTCTGTTTCTTGGGATCATGCACAGCTACTCTGGTAAGAAGTCAAGAGGCCTTATTAAATAGTCCTCAAACTTGCTTCTCAGGGACTCCACTCTTCAAGGAGATATCTTCTGTTATAACTCCTATCTGAAATGTCCCTAAAGACTCATGATTAAGCATTTTCAGCTGATAATGATGTGTTGGAGTTCTGACAACTTTAGAAAGTGGGATCTAGTTGGGAAAATTAGTTTATTGCAGGGAGGTCCTGGGGTATCTTGTCCTTGGCCCCTTCCTCTTGCTGCTTTCTGTCCATCATAAAGAGCTTTTCTGACACAAAGTGCTGCTACATGATGTTCTGCCCAAGAGGAAAGAACGCTCTGAAAACCTTTAGCCAAAGCAAAAAATTTTCTGTCTCTGTAGGTCTTCTGATGTAATGATATGGAGGTAACTAATGGGGGGGCAGAGTGGCTCTGAGAAGATACAAGGGTGAGAGGGTGGTGAATATGATCAAAATGTATTTTGTGTGTATGAAATTCTCAAAAATAAAAAAAATAGTATGCTAAAAGAAGTAACTAATTGCTGTGGATATCGCTCTGTATAAATAAAATGCTGATTGCCAGTAGCCAGGCAGGAGTATAGGCAGGACAAGCAGAGAAGAGAATTCTGGACCAGGAAGCTGAGTGAGGAGATGCTGCAGCCACGACATGGAAGTACCAACATGTAGATACTGGTAAACCACGAGCCATGTAGCAAGATATAGATTAATAGAAATGGGTTTAATTTAAGATAGAAGAACTAAATAACAGAAGCTGTCACGGCCATACAGTTTGTAAGCAATATATAAGTCTCTGTGTGTTTATTGGTTGGTCTGAGCAGCTGCTGGACTGCGGATGAGAGAGATTTGTCCTGAGCACGGCCAGGCAGCACTTGAGAAAACTTCAGCTACAACTAATATATTTTATACTTGCACAAACTATCATATTAGATTTTCTCTAATATTGTTATGCTTGTGTTTTATCCCTCTCTCCCATGGCTTTACTCATTTGCTTTGAAACAGGACAGTTTTCATTATCTCATATCTATGAAGTCTTCTCATATTCATCATGTAAGCAAATAATGGAATTCTTTCCCCAAACTCAGAGTTAGTTATTTTCCAAACATGACTTGGTTCTTACAGGAAGGTGGAAGGAAGTATGCCTGAAGTGGGGAAGTGGGCATGGGCAGTAGAGAAGAATGAAAAAAAAATAGAGGGAAGGCATGGTAGATTATACTGTAATCTCAGCATTTGTGAAGCTGAAGTAGGAGCATGCCATGAATTCAAAGCTAGCCTAGGCTACATAGTGAGTACAAGCAAGCCAGGGATCTATAGTAAGATCCTGTCCCATGAAAATAAAATAAGAAGGTGAGAGTGGGAGTGAGTTTCTGACATACTCTTCTGAAAAAATCTCAAATATATAAAAGTAGAGGAACTCTGACCACATCCAAAGCTTTCATTCTTCTGTATATTTTTGGGAAGGAATAGTTTGTATGACATCCATTTCTAGGCCAGTTCATGCTTGAAGACATCTCTGACATATCTAGTCCCACACCTACTATAACATGTGCCTCAGGTGTCTCTGTGTCATTATCTGGAGTTCTGTAACTGCCATCCTCCATCATATCATCTGCCATCCAACCTCCATGAAAGACAATTCAGAGACTGTTACTATCTTTAGAGTCTCATCTTAATTCTCAGAGACCATAACAAGAGAAATTATATATAACTAAAGTATAGGAATAACTAGTGAAGAATTAAATTCTAGAGAAGAGTATTTGTGGATATATTGTACAAATGGCTTTTGCTGTAAAAAATATTTACACTTTTATTTCTAGCACTTTCCTTCATTGTCCCTTCATTGTCTGGTATTAGCACCCCTCTTTCATGTTGGCATTACTTTGGCTCAGTATGCTGCCATCATGGTGCCCAATTTCTCCTGACAGTTGTAATTTTTCCAACAGGTGGACATGGACTCAAACAAGGAAATCAAAGCCCTTCCTTGGAGCTAACATAAGACACTGGAGAAAAAATGACTACCTTTTACTGTAGTTATGCTGCTCAAAGATTTGAACTGGGAACCACTACCTACCACATAAAGGAAAGCTCATCAGCACAAATAGAGACTAGGCCAGCACAGCACCAATGTAAGCATGTGGATGACAGCTACTGTAACATTGGGAATTTAGAGGAGTTAGCACAAGTGTGAGCATGAGGAAGCATTTTGCTGCTTCTGGTCTCCATAGACAACTTGCAATATAAAGTAAGCAAGGCAAGCCTTGCTTCCAAATAACTGATCTGAAACAGTAAAACAATACCAGTGAACAAGTATTGTCTCTGTAAAGAGATGTTCTTGGCCTGAATACAATAGTCAATAGAAAACAGCTGGGAAATAAGCTAAACCTTTACAGAGAAGTTTCATTATCTACCTCTGCAAAGACAAGAGTGGTGAAAAGTGGGCAATGCAATTAGGATCTGAAACATTTGGGAGTTTTTAGAATTTATACTTCCTTCTTCAAAGGGGTAAGTCTCCTCTTTCTTTTGCTTTTCTCTAAGAAAATTTAAAGATATGCAAAGTAAAGAATACTCCTAGGGGGATAGGAATTGATCTACCTCAAGATCCAGCTATACACTCTTGGGCATATATCCAAGGATGATTCATACTACCACAGAGACATTTGCTCAACCATGTTCATTGCTGCTCTATCATAATAGCCAGAAATTGAAACAACCTAGATGTCACTTAACACAAGAATGGATAACGAAAATGTGTATTTGCACAATAGAGTACTAATTAGCCATTTAAAATGAAATTTGCATGTAAATGAATGGAACTAGAAAAAACATCATCCTGATTGAGGTATCCAGAACCAGAAAGACAATATGGTATGTATTCACTTTATATGGATAATAGCTGTTAAGCCAATGATAACCAAGCTACAATTTGTACAACTACAGAGGTTAGGTAGGAGTAAGGGCTATAGATGACAGATAGATCTTGTTAGGCAGAGAAATTGAATAGATACTTACGGATAAATAGGGAGGCTAGAATGGAGGGTCAAGTAGGATAGGTAGAGGTGGGATAAAAGAGTGTACATGGAGAGACAACTAAAATTAAGGACCATTTAAGGAGTAGAATGGAAACCTACTACAGTAAAATCTTCCTAAATTATATACATATACGAAGGTGATCTCAATAAGATCACCAATAATGGGGAAACAGAACCTAACTTGACATCTCTTGTCACCAAAGGAAGCTTCCAGACTAGGAATGGGTTAACCTAATTGAGTTGTTGTTCAAAAGGGTCCCATGAGAGTCCCTAAACAACCTGGCTCTTGCCAAGACTGTTGTTGCTGTTCACAAACTGACAGAAAAGCCTATTACTGAAGATAAACCTGAACAACCCATTGAACATTAAGAAGTCAAGCTTACTTGAAGAAGAAGCCTTCAACCTTACATTCCAGTGTCTTTGGTACAGGAAGACACTTGCATATTACCAATAGAGAAACATAAACACCAACCCAGCACAACCTTTGGATCTACAATGGTGTCCTGCCTGCAAGATATGCTAGTGTAATAGTGCACAAAGCTTGTGGAGCAACCAACCAATCAAAATTTCTGCTTCATAGAAAAGTCTGTCAGATATTCTGGGCTTGTAGACTGAAGACAGATGCCCCAGTGTTGCAGAGGAACCTTGGTTGACTGCCTAGGCAGCCAGATGTCTCTGTCATTTGGAAGTTGCTTGCACTGCACTACCTGTTTACTCGGGTAATATTATAACCTTCTGGGGTCTTTGATAGAGTTGAAGACTAGATAGTTACAGTTTTTCTTAGTTATATTAGAAAGTAAATTAGGTACAAAAGTTTGCAATCAGGTAAATTAGTATGAAACTTTGAACTAACCAAGATAGGATAGATAATAGACTATTTTCTCTCAATTTGCCAAATGTAAATGGACTGGATATTATAAATGTAATTCTTACTTGATAACTTCTTATTGTATATAGTTTTACTATGCTAAAGTCAAAAGCTTCCCTTTTATTTAGACAAAAGTGGAGAAATGCTATGGAATAAAATAATTGTAAGATGTGTACATTTGTTTATGCTGCATTTGTTTAACTATTATGCTGCATTTGTTTAACTATGTAAAGATGTGTTACATTTGTTTTACTTTGCCTGCCTAAAGCTCCTGATTGGTCTAATAAAAAGCTGAATGACCAATAGCAGTAGTAGAGGGATAGGCAGGGCTGGCAAGAAGGGAGAACAAGTAGGAGGAGGAATCTCGGCTCAAGAGAGGAGAACAAGAGAGAAATAGAGGGAGATGCCTGGGGCCAGGCAGGCAGGCAACCACCAGTCAGCCAGACACAGAGGAAGCAGAAAAGTAGGACATACAGCATGAAAGAAAGGTAAAAAGCCTGAGACAAAATAGAGATGACTAGACACAGGTTAATACAAGTTATAAGAGCTAGTAGGACAAGTCTAAACTAAGCCGAACATTTATAATTATTAATAAGTCTCTCTGTGCTATGATTTGGGAGCTGGTTGGTGGCCCAGAGAAAGCCTACTACAGGTCTCTGATTTCTTTTACTTTTCTTGGGCTCTTTTTCTATTTATTTTGTCCAATTCTGATTTGTTTTTATTTTATTTTATTATTATATTCATATTATTATACCTTATTGTATTATTTCTTAGAATCCTATTTGTTTTCTAATGAGATAAGAAGCGAGTGCATCCAGATAGGAGAGGAAGTGGGGGAGAACTGAGAGGAGTAGAGGAAGGGGAAACAATAATCAGGATGTATTATATGATGGGGGGAAAGCTAGTTTCATTTAAAGGCAAAAACAGAATAACATGACAAATATGCATTCACCTGCAACCCGGACTTCATAGTAGTTAATTTATAGATGTTTAAATAAATTCAAAACTCAATTAAGTACCCAGTATTTGATTGCACACTATACTCATAGCTAGTTTTCTTTACCACCTCACTCTATAATGGATATTTATGTTCTTTTTGGCTCTGTTATATCACAAACAGGAGGTTAATTGCTTCCAGTAGTCCTGTTTTGTCACATATACATGTGAGAATTTCTCCTAATTTCTACATATAGAAGCAGAAGCCAGATTATCAAGTTCACATAGCTGTAATTTTACCTTATTTGGACCATTTCTTTCTGAAATTGTCATATATAATGTATGATAGTTTTGTTTTCTTAAAATCCTTGCAACAGTTGATACTGAAAGACATTAAGTATTTGCCTAGCTGATAATAAAAACAATATTATACTGCTGTTGAAGTCTGTATATCACAGAACCAGAAGGAAGTTAAACAGCTTCTTGTAGTTTACTGCCCTATGATCTTAAGGACAGCCTGATAGTTTTTGCTTTTGTTTCTTGGTGGGAGCTCTTTGTATTTCCTGCATGTGGATACTTTGTTAGAGTGGTGTTTGTCATATCTGGACTTTTGACTCACTCTCCTTAGCCAGTGGTTGTCACCTGAACTTTGACTAAATCTTCCTATGTTTGAATGCTGGTCCAGTACTTAACCAGAAAGTTACCTTCTCTGTGCTTCATGTAAACTGTAAACTAGAGATGGTAATAGTCCATCCCTTGTAGTGTTCTCACGAGGATTTATTGAGCTAAGAGTTTTTTAAAAGGTTTAGAACATGCTTAATGGTATGATGGAATATAGCAGAGGGGGAAATACAATGGGAAAAGAACTCACATTCTTACATTATTTGCTGCTTCCTCCTCCTTCCCTCGTTTTTAGCAACAGAAATAAGACAACTAGAGCAGGTCAGTATATGGTCCTGATCCAGACTCTTTAGTATTCTTTCAGCGTTACTATGCTTTTCACATTCCACCTGCTTTGTCTGTCTTTATTTTGCCTGTCACTAGAGCTTCTGCTTATCTTTGCAAAGTTAGCACAAATGGTACCTCTTAAAAGAAGTCATCCAACAATATTTGTCTTCTAGAATCTCTCTTGCACACAGCTCTCAGCTCACAGTCTTCTGATCTTCTCTACACCCTGCTCAGCCTCCCGATATTCAGGGTCATCACTGTCTCTTAGAGATTGACTAAATGTCAAAGGACTGTCTGACAAAAGCTGTTCTGATGACAGGACAAAGATAATGCTTTAAAATTCTTATTCATTAAATCAATAAGGAAGAGAGCAGGAGTATTTGGAAGATTCATTTTGTAATCACATGTTAAATGTATTCTTCATGAATTGTGATATTCTGTTTGGGAGTCCAGTATATATAATACGTGCATATTATGTACTGCACATCCTGTGTAGACACATACACATTATAAAAATGTCAGCACTGCCTGGAGGAGGGGAAGAAAGTAGCTGACTATAGCTCTTCCTTGAGCTTTTTAAAGAATAATAACTAGTGCTTTTCTGGGCCTTAGCACAGATTTCTGCTAAAGTGAGCTCCTGGGTCGGCAACACATCAGAGAGAAAGGAAGGTGTCATTTGGCAATTTGGCTACTGCTGATGACACAACTGTTTCTCATGAAACAAGTTAGCTCCAGGAGAGGGCTGCTCATGAGAGCAGGGTTAGGATAGGAAGTTACCAGAATTGGTACTAGGTTTTCTTTGTGGGAAAGCAAGCTATTTTTTTTCTGAGTACAAGAAAAATGCAACCTATTTATTCCGACCGTGATAACAGTGGAAAAGGCACAGTTGAAAACCAGAAATACTAATCTTGAGGGGCAGGGTTGGAGGTGGCTCAGCATAAAGAGTAATTGCTGCTCTAACAGAGGACCCAGGTTTGGCTTCCAGGACCTACTAGGTGGCTCACAACCACCTATAACTCCAGTCCCAGAGGATCTGACACCTTCTTCATGAACATAGAGCACAAACATATACTCAGTCACTCATATATACACTTAAGATTAAATAAATAAATTCTTAAAAATACATACACACACACACACACACACACACACACACACACACACACACACACACACACACACACACACACACACATGGTTGAAGTGGGACCTAGTGAGACAACTCTCTGACTTTTCTTCTTGTACTTCCAAAGGACTACTAACATGAAAACACAGATAGTTACATGAAAATATTGGCAAAAGTCCCAGCAGATCCTAAGCAAAGCTATTGTATATGGACCATAACTTTGGAAGATACTAAAGTGTCACAGGAGCAGAGAAGCCACCATCTGTGGAGCCGTCATGCCCCTGCCACATATATTAAGTATCTTCTCTGTGTTTTTAAGGAATTCAGTTCCCAGGATTTAATGCAGCAGAATTGTAGAAGGATAGGTAGAGCCTTGTATCCAGATATCAAGTGGTTAGTAAACAAGAAAACACAGAATACACTTTTTATTATACCTCTGAGCTATGCAACAAATTCAGTGCTTCCCACCATATTCCCCTTGTTATTATCCTTACAGTCAATTAATATGCATAAATGTAATTGCCCAAGGTCTGTTCTATTTTAAGCTGTGATTTTCATTTAATATTGATATTGAAAGTCATTTTGAAAGGGTGCTTGCAGCAGCAAATTAGCCAATTACAAGCATGGTATCCAGTTAATAAAGTTGTCTCTAGGCAGCCTGCCTGGCTTTGAACCCCAGCTCTTCTGCTTACTGTTTGTGTCACCTTGGCAAGTGATCCACTGTCTTCCAGGTCTCAGAGTCCTTGTCTGTGAGATGGAGGTAATACGGCACCCGAACTTAAAGAATTATGTTAAAGAATCAATGAGTTAATGCTTGAAAAGTGCTTACAACAGCAACAGCTCCACAAATGGGCTCTGTCTGTGTTAACACTTAATTCTGCAATGAGACAGCCAAAGCGAAGGATGGGGGGTGGCAAGGATGGTGGACAAGAAAAGAAGCCTTAAGCATCTGCAGTGCAGAGAAGTTCTTTTTGCCTCAGGAGTCATCTTGACCAGAAACAGTGTTAGTGGTACAACATTAGGCTACTTTGTGTTCCATGGAAATCTCATATTAATATTAATGCCCTAGGGATAGTCCCTGGAGGCCTGCACTTGGACCTGCTTACACTTTAGCCCTGGTGAGCCTTGACTCATACATATTGACTCAGGCAAGTATGACCTAAACTCAAGGAAAATTCTGCTTGTTGGGCCACTGTTTTTCATTTTATAGTTCCATTTACTTTTGAAAACCAAGGAAAGACATAAATTTAAAACAACTGTCTGCAAAAGAACTTTCCAGAGAGCAGTCCCGGTGGTCGGGACATCTATTCAGGACAAAAAGCCCAATGTTGGTGTACTGTCTGTCAATATGCTAAAGGAAGCCTCTGAGACCTGTGGCTTTCCCATCATCCATCTAAAGCCTTACAGTGAATTGGGATGGGCAGCTAGCTCAATTAGTAGAGTGCTTAACTAGCATGCATGAAGCTCTGGATTCCACCTTAGCATTGCATAAACTGGATGTTGTGGCTCATGCCTATAATCTCAGCAATGAGGAGGTATAAAAAGGATCTGAAGTTCAGAGTTATCTTTGGATGTCTAAGGAATTGGAGGAAAGCCTGGGAGACATGAGACTCTATCTCCAGTAATAATAACAACAGTAATAGTAAAAGGTTTACATTGAATGGAGTTCTCCTTACAGGGACAGAAGACAGCAGCCTGGGTACAGGCAAACAAGAGACACAAGGCTCACTCATAATTGTTCTTTGTGATAAGCTCCATAATAGACAGGAAAAGGCTCCCAAATTTAGAGATTAGTATGGGAATTCTTCAGGGCTTATAGATCTCCATCCTCCTCACTGTATTAATCAATATATGTGAGCATATACTGAGAACGTTGTCCTGAGTTATCTTGCATGTGTGTGCACACACACAAACTTCTAACACACAAATACATCTTCAAGTTACATATATACATTCCAATGCTACCATGGATTGGGCAGTGTCCTGGCACTGGGACTAAAATGGAGACACTATTCTTGTCCCATAGCCTCACAGAGCCTCACAGAGGAGATGAGACTCTTGTACATATGGGACAGACTGAATCCCAGATAATTTTAGACTATCAGTATCCAAAAGGACTTAGTCAAACACATTTGCATTTGCCAGTGAGACACTGTATCAGAGATATTTAGTGATCTTCCTATGTTGTCAAATATGTATGTATGTATGTATGTATGTATGTATGTATGTATGTATGTATATTCTTATACAGTAGATCAATTCTTCTGGACAGAATTATTGTCTGCACTCCTTTGCACTGTTTGTGAATTTATAAATGCTTTAATTTTTTATTTATTGTTGAATTTAAGAACACTTTAATTATTTTTATTTAGTGTATATATGTTGGCATGCATGTGTGTCACAGTGTGTATGGGACAATTAGAGGACAACTCTTGGGAGTCGGTTCTCTTCTACTCCCTTGTGGAATCTGGTGATCTAAGTCAGGTCATCAGGCCTGTATACAAGCACTTCAACCCACTGAGCCATCTGACCAGCCCTAAAAGCTTTGTTTTAAACAAAACACTGTGCTTTGTTTTAAATGGATCTACCATCTGCCCACCTCCAGAATCTTGAGGTCTACAGGCAAGAAGATGATCTTATACCTCTATGGATCCACAGTGACTGTTGGAGCTACAGTTTTCAGGGGACACTCAATTCACCACCTAACATGATGTGAAGGAAGCGGAGAGAGTAGCCTGGGAACCTGGCCTTGGTCCTCATTACATTCATTCATTACAACAGGTAGAGCAATGATGAACATGAATCATGGATACAAATTCAAGGTACAACATTGCAAACTCATCCTAAGAGTGTCAAAACTGTCTTTAAGCCCTTACACTTTCTTTCCCATCCTAACCTCCACTCTTTTGTGGTTTTTTCATTTGAGAGAGCAGGAAAGCTCAGTTTCCTCAGGTGTTGTTGAGTCTTCATGGACAAACTCATGGAAAGGGTTTGATAAGCTTTATTGCAGTTTAGTTTATGGCGGCTCTGGGCAATTGCTTTGCATCCTTGGCTTGTGGCTACATCACTCTAATTTCTGACTTTGTCTTCTTCATGCATTTCTTATCTCCCTGTAATGGAGAAGTCACTGGCTGTGTAGCCTGTACTACATGGAGGATGGTTTCATCTCATCCTATATAACTAATCACACATGCAGATACCATATTTCTGAATGATGCTGTATCTTGTGATTCCAAGTGGACACAAATTTAAAGGGCAGTCATAAGTCAACTCTGTTAGCTTTCATTTCTAGCTTGGGTCTGTGTTCATCAGAGTGAGTAAAAAGATGACAATGGAAGGAAGCTTAACTTGATCTGCACGGATGCTTCCCTATCTTGTTGCTAGTTCTGCACAGTTCTATTCTCTTTTCTGAGTTTGTTCACATCCAGAATGCTCTCTTGGAACATGTCACTTGACTTGGATGATTCTCTAACATTAGATACTGGCTCTTATCCATCCCATCTTCTCTTGAGTACCCCGGTCCATCTGGATCTGAGTGTGGCCCTTCGTTGATTTTTTTTTTTCATTTAACAATTATTCACTAGGCATTTCAGACAAATCTTGGATGCCAGGTTTTCAGGACAGGCATGAGTGACAAAACTCTTGCCTTCACAAGTGAACATCTAGGTTGGCAAAGGTATGGGATGTGTGGACTAAACAAGAAATAAGCATAGAGACAGATGTTATGGTACACTCCTGTAAAACAGCATTTGAGAGGTGGAAGCTGGAAGACCAGGAGTTCAAGGCCAAGCTCAGTTACATAGTAAGTACAAGGCCAGCTACATAAGTACTAGTCTCAACAACAACAAAAAATTAAACAAACAAACAAACAAAAAAACACCTAAAGTAATAAATACTCAACACCAGAGCAGTATCTCACACATAAAGGGGTTCAATAAATATAAAAATAAGCTTGGGCCAGGCAGTGGTGGCCATGCTTTTAATCCCAGCACATGGGAGGCAGAGGCAGGCAGATCTCTGTGAGTTTGAGGCCAGCCTGGGCTACAGAGTGAGTTCCAGGAAAGTCGCAAAGCTACACAGAGAAAAATAAGCTTGATGGGATGTAGAGGGCAGTGTCTGACAGTGACTAAGGTTACAAAGGAAAAGGACTGTTGTGAAATGGAGCATCCAGGTATGGCACCACGGAAGGCTGTTGGACAAGGCATTTTTCAGGCTGATATATGAAGAATCTGAGGAGCCAGTTAGAGCACATGCCAGGCAAAGGGAAGAATAAGGGAAACATCGGTGAATTAGTAGCAGGCTGATTTGTCTGGGAACAGACAAAGAACAATGGAACTGAGTCATCTGAGTGAGGGGAAACTAGTACAAGCTGGTATGAGAAAAGTGGAGGAGAATCCAGTATCACCATCAAACAGGCATTTCTAAGGCAACTGGAAGCCATCTATGCATTAAGTAGTAAATTGATATCATTGATGAGATGGCATTGTATCTCTAATATATGAGGTCCTGGGTTCAAACGCCTATACCACAAAAATCAGTCATGGTGGTACATGCCTATAATCCTAACACTCAGGAAATAGAGGCAGAAAGATCAGAAGTTCAGTAGGTTTGAGATCCATCATGGCCACATAAGACTCTGTCTCAAAAAAAAAAAAAAGAAAAGGAATATGGCTGATTTAAGGGGAAAGCACTGTAGGCAGGCAGTAGGATGTGAGAACAAAGAGGAAAGTGATGTTGTGATATATAACTTCCCCAGTGTAACTAAGAAAAGACTAGGTTGACCAAATCTGCAGAGCTGATCTGGCCTTGGTGAGACTCATCTTGTAACTGACCATGCTGAATAAGCAGTATCCTTGTCTGCCACCATGTAGGAAAGTACTGCTTTCCTGAATAGTTTTCTTGCATTCTGGCTCTCTCTCTCTCTCTCTCTCTCTCTCTCTCTCTCTCTCTCTCTCTCTCTCTCTCTCTCTCTCTTAAACAACACATTCCTTCCATATTTGAGGAGTTTTCCACTGTGGTTAACTGTGGTCCTTGTCGTTGGCATCCACACACTGTGTATTCTTCTCCCTCATGCGTGTCAGGACTTCCTCTGGGAAGCCAGTAGAACAGGGGTGGTGGTGTATCCTTGTTTCTGGAACTTTAGAGGAAAAGCCAGGGTTTGAGCAGCCCCAACAGGTTAGGCTCAGCCACCCAACCTCATAAGTTGAATTAAAGGGACAAATAATGGTAAAAACAGAGAAGATTTAATCGATGTTACACATTAGGAAAACAGATAAAGAAGTCCAGTAACTGCCGTCATATTCAGGGTTTGTGAGATTTAGTTTAGAGAAAGGACTAGGGCAAAAGACGTGAATAATTAAGTGGCCTGATGCAGTGCCAGGAGTTGAATCAGGGCTTCACACATGTGAGGCAAGGCCTCTTTTCAACTGAACTAGATCCTAGGCTCCCGAAACTTTTTTTCTCTTTCAAAAATGGGGAATAGGCTCTGATAGGGAATGTCACTTCCCAGGGTCTCAACTTGAGTAGAAACTGGCTCTGCCATCAATCTCCGCCCTCCTTGTTTTAGGGGAAAGTGACAGCACAGTCTTACTTGAAATTTTAGTCAGTTGGGTCAGATTGCCAAGGCTCCAGGGGCTTTTGCCTTGGCCTGTTAGGGAGTTATTAGTAAATGTTGCACAATTTTTAAATGGTCTTCTTATTTAAAAAACAAAAAGACCCGGAGCCAGATATTGGGGTAAATGCTGAAAGATCAGAGAGACAAAGGAACAAGGCACAGCCACTTCTCACCTCACCAGCTCCATGAATTCTCTGAGTCTTCAGCCAAAAGGGGTCTAGCTGCAAGGCTCCTCGCCGAAAAAGGCTTTAGTTCCTGTCTCCTCACGCCTTATAACCTTTCTCCACACTGCCATGTTACCTCCTTCCTAGTGCTGGAATTAAAGATGTGTGTGCTTCCCAGGTACTGGTAGCAAAGGCATGAGATCTCAAGTGCTGGGATTAAAGGTGTGTGCCACCACTGCCTGGCTCTGTTTCTCTCCTAGACTGAGTCAATCTCATGTAATTCAGGGTGGCTTTGAACTCATAGAGATCCAGATGAATCTCTGCCTCCTGAGTGCTAGGATTAAAGGTGTGTGCCACCACTGCCGGTAGCTATGTTTAATCTAGCGGCTTGTTCTGTTCTCTAACCTTCAGGCAAATTTTATTAGGCTACACAATATATCTTCTACTTTGCAGGACACAAAAGGATGATGCATCTGTTAACATGACATCAGGGAGCAACTTAGAACAAAGAGCAGGACTGTCCATAATCTCAAGCCTTGGGATTTGCTAACAGATCAGCTGGGTCTGATCAAGACCATCTAATGGGCTTCAGTCACTTTGGTTTAACTGAGGCTGCTTTCAAGGCTTTTTCTAGTCTGCTATTGGCCAAGTCTCAGTTCCCTGACAAGCCAGCCTTTCTGCACAGACACATGAGTGCTCTCAAGAAATACCACCCAGAGTGAGCCATCCAGGGGGAGGAAAACAGCTGAGGACAAAAGCCTCTGCCTTTTTACAGTAAAATCTCCAAAATGTTATAGCAGGCATGTAAGAACCTACTTTTGCTAAAATGCTCTGGATCCTGGATTGGGCCTATACAGTAAAAGTCAGGCAAAAGCTTCCATTAGGGAGAGTCTGCCTTACTCTGGCTACCTGCTCGCCTCTGCACAGACATGATCATCACTCCAGGTGTGTCTGTTAGTGTAACTATTGATATTATGGGTGTCAGTGGGCATCTCCAGAGAACTTGCAGGATCTTGTGTCCCAGATAGACGGCATTAGACACCACATAAATAGCTGCAGAAGCAGGAAGCATTCATTCAAAGAGAGCAAACAACAAACCAAGGTAGATTTTAGACAGAAAAGACAGGGCCAAACAGTTCCTGTTCACTTCCCCCATCCCAACTGATACCACCCTGCCCATCAACTCCATTTTGTGGGACTGTTTGAAGGTAATGGCCTTTTCATTTCAACTTGTATCAGCCCTCACAGATGGATTCACTCCAAGTGAGTTTCACTTCCAGTTGAGCCTAATAACCACTGGAGACTGAAGAAAAATAGAAACATAGTTGAAGAAAACCTATTTTTTTTCTTTCTTGTATAATATTTGCAAGACATTTTCCTCATAAATGTAATGGCAAAGGCTAAAATCTAAAATCCTGTGAAATAAGCCTTGAATCTCTCCTTTCAAACTCAAAACAGCTCAAGACAAAACTGTGAACAGGACTACCACTTACTATATTATTCAGGTGCACAACTAGACAACTCATATACAACATACTACTGTAGTAGTGCTAGTTCAAATACAAGAACTGGGACGTAATGATCTATGGTTTTTAGCATGAAATAAAGCAAAGGCACATGTTTTATTTTAATCAATAGAGGTTAAAATTATAATGTAAAAGGTGTGTCACTACTCAGTTAAATGCTCGAAGTCAGCCAGCCACCTCCAGGTCAGTGAAGTTCATAGTTTGCATAAAGCTCTCATTATCTGCACTTTGTAAATTTCCTTTCTTTCAACAGACCAAACTCTCTTAAAGGAGGTCTAAATAGAAGATTCTTCAGGAAATGGAAAATCAGCTGTCACCTTGGTTCACTGGGGTGTCCTCTGAGTCTCAAGGACTCTAACTCTACCTGGAAACCAATGGTTCTTCTTAGGTTCATGTACATCTCCAGGGACATTGTTTTCTATTATAATAGAGAGAAAGAGAGAGGAAGATAAAAACAGACAGAGACAAACAGAGAAAACACCCTGGAAAAGATATTTCCCCAACTAGATGAAAGAGAGGGGAGAGAGAGAGAGATATGGGAAGCTGTAAAGTACTGCCAGATAGGAGCAGAGAACACATGTTTGTGTGATAGTGTGAGCTGATATTCAGAAGAAGGTCTGTATTAAAGATAAAAAGGTTCTACAAGGCTGACTGGCTAATTAGAACTTCATGATTAGAAAGTTGGAATGATTCAGGTCTAGAGCAAAAAGAATTATTCCCCTTAATAGCCTTTCCTGGCTCACCTCTGTAATCTGGCATTTTGACTATCAGGTAAAACTGTTAGAATGTCTTCTTAGCTTCCACTAGCTTTTACCAACTCAGAAGCTAAGAAAGGCATCAGAGAACATCTGAAACCATTGCTGAGATTTCCCCATTTTGCTCTAACCCATTTACCTGATGTCTCCATGATGCATTTGTCAAATGCATCGATTTATGACATTCTTTTGTTCTATGACTAGAAAAAGTCATGTGATCATAGCCATCCAGGTCAACCTGAATCTGTGTTCCCAGGCTGTCCTCACTCATGTTTGACTCAGAAAAGAACCACATCTAACTGCCTCTGGAGTGAGCACTGTGCTTTGTGTTGGCAATGGAGAACAAACTTATTCCCGAATATCAAATAGGGAAAACATAGGTGCTGTTACTGGAGGTTTATGTGCAAAGTCTGAAATCAGAAGCTGCAGATAGAGAAATTAGCATCTTTGCTGGCAGAAGATAACTCAACACATCTGGGCATGAGGCAGAATTGTAGAAGCAGGAGAGGAAGTGCAGCAGGAGAGAGCCAGGAGGCAATGCCACTGCTTAGGAGGTGAGACCGGCTGAGCAGAAAACAGGAGCAGAGTGCGTTGCTTGGAGTCTGTGTAATCCCCTGGGCTTTAGCAATTCTTTAGGAAGTCACATACAGCTTGTTTTCAAGTTGTGTGTTTGACCTTCCTAGGGCCACCATAAACACTCATTTTAGAATGTGTATTTGACTGTCCAAGGTGATCATAAATGTCTCCAGAAATTGTTATAAAAATGTAAAGGACTCCTGTAGGGCAATTCTGATATGAGAGTTATGAGGAGGCACATTGTAGCAGTTGAATTTAAGTCTCTGGAGGTCCCCTAACCTGGACTTGAATCTCTTCTCCATAGCTTATTAGGGGTATGACCTTGGGCAGGTGACTGGAGCCTCAGAATTTTGATATCCTATCTATAAAATCAGGATAATAATAATAGTAAGGATTTTAGCTGGAAGTAGTAAATAAAAAAAGCACATTTATTGGGACCAGATACACCACCTAGAAGTTAAAAGCACTGGCTATTCTTGCAGATAACTTGGGTTCAGTATCTCACACCCATGTTGGGGCTCCCAACCATACGTAATTTCATTCGCAGGGGATCTGATAACCTCTTCTAGCCTCCTGGAATACTGAACACATATGGTCTACGGACATGCATAGAGACAATCCATTCACACATAAAGCAAAAACAAACCACATTAAGCACAGCATACCCCAATGGAACACCCAACAGTTGCTCAGTGAGTTTCCCCCATTAATAGATAAACAGGACAGTCTGCAAAGACCACACAAGTCACAAATGTATGTTGTTGAGCCCTCCCATCTTCACATGCAGAAAACAAAGTCAGGGTCTACTGCATCCAGCAAGGCTGTAGAAGGCACAAGATCAAAACTGCTCTTTTCTTGGCCATCTAAACCACTTTGTGACGTGGGTTCTCACCCAGGCCACCTGCAGTGGAATCAAAGTCAACAGCCAGCTGAACTCACACAGGCCATCTGTGCGCTGAACTACCTGTGTGAGTGTGCTTAATGCTTCTCTTCTTCCTCTTCTGGCTTGTTTTGTAGTATCTCATGCATTACCCAGCCTACTTCAAACTCACTATTTTGAAGACTCTGAAACCACTGCTGAGATTTCCCATTTCTCTAACCCACTTACTGATGTCTCCCATGATGCTCCAAAATGGAATGGAAGGCTGGCCCTAAAACTCCTTCACTTGCCCCATCCTCCATCGAATGGGATTGCAAGATACAAACTGCTGCTACTTACATTTTCCAAAACCTTCCTTTGGGGAGTGGAGTGACTAACTATCTTCCCCAGTGAATTGTTATGAAGATTATATATATATTCATAGCATTTTTAAAGTGTAAGCATTTGGAAAAAATGCATGAGTAAAAATAATTAATTATAAATTAAAATCAAAAAATATAGCCTCTAGATTCTACTTCTCTTGATATGCTTTGTAGAGAAATATATGCTCTGGAATAAAATAGAAGAACTTAATTGGGGAGCAAGAAAGTTTCAATAGAGATAAAGATAATACCAAGAGATAAAGGTTATATATATTCAGAAAAATTTCAAAGAGCTACAATGACTTTGCATAATTAATTCAGATAAAAGAAAGCCTGTTATTTGAATTCAAAGCTCAACACAACCAGTTATCTATTTAAAAAAAAAATTTTGCATTTAGTGGGCACTCACTGACCACTGGTTGAACTGGATATTACATGTGATAATGAACTCCCCCCCAAGGCATAGCTCTGTCACGCAGTTCCTGCTCCAGACTTTCCTGGAAGTCTAGCTCCTCTACCATCAATAGAAGTTTATTTACTATCAAACACGGGACCAACAGAATCCACAACTGGTCAAAGGCAAAACACAGGCCGTGAGGTACCAAACCCCAGATGTACATCTACTTTGCAAGCTCTACACCTAAGACTCGGGGAACATTGCAGAAGAGGGGAGGAAAGGTTGTAGGAAGCAGAGCTCAGGTGTGCTGTGTGTGCCCTTCTATATGTGACAGGAAAACACCCATTAAATCCCAACAGTGTGACTGCTTTAACAAGATTTGCACAACAATGTCAAGTGCCATTGCATGGAGGAAAATTGCAGGGGGCCCCTATGATGAGAGAGCTACGGTCAATTAAGTACTGCAGGGAGAGGGGGAATCGGTCTTTTCCAGGGACAATCCCCCTGACTGGTCATCTAATCCCAAGTAGTCAGTACTAAAAAGATACATACAAGCAACACTAAGTGGACTCAATTGGTTGCATAAATACATTCATATACATACACACATTCATATACACTTTGTTACATATATTTAGAATAAGAGACCATGGAGTTGAGAAAGAGTGGAGCTGGAACATGGGAGTTGGAGGAGAGAAACAAGGAGTAGAAATGAGGTAAATATAATATTAGAAATTTCTCAAAATATTTTAACAATAATTATAACTATACTAATCTCAAAAAAGAAATAATTTTAAATTATAAAATAAACACAGGTGTTGAGAAAAAAAAAAACGTGATAGGAAAAGCTAGACAATGTATACCATGCTTGTAATCCAGAATTTGGGAGATAGAGGCAGGAGGTTATCCTGGGCTATGCTACACAGCAACTTTTGGGTCAGCTTGGGCTACATGAGTGCTGTTTTTAAAACACACACACACACAACACACACACACACACACACACACACACACTTTTTTAAAAAGTATTTTTAAAGTAAAGTTATTTATTTGGACCTGGAGGTAGAGATGTGGTAGAGCTCTTGCCTAGCATGCAGGATGTTTACCAGTACATTATAAATCAGACACCAATTACAAGACTGTAATCCCAGCTGTAGGAGGCTAGTCCATCAGAAATTCAAGGTCATCTTCTGTTGCATAATTAATTTAAGGACAACCTGGGCTGCATGAGATTCTATATCAGCAAAAATGATTTTTATCCGATGTTGGAGGGAGATGAAGTCCAGAAATTTGACCTTTGCTCTCTCCTTGGCCTCATTATGAACAAATGAACAAATACAAACCTGTTGACCACAGAGAAGACACAGTAAAGGAGTGCCAGCCTTGTGCCCAGTGCTTTGCCTTCAGGCCTCTCATGGTTCTCTCTACAATGGTGTGGCTTTTAAATGACAGAGCTAATAAGACTCTGCTTCCTTTAAAGTGAAGGAAATGGTAGTTAGAAAATTGTAGCTATAAAACATAAAAAGAAGAAACCAACAATCCAGAGGAGGAATAAGTATCTTGATCTTGAACATAGTAGAACAATCCGCTCCTTGGAATAATAGCTAATGAGAATACTCAGAGGGACCAAGTGGTTATTACCAAGTTTCCAAAGGCTTCTATCTTATCTCAAGAAAAATTGACCCAAACAGGAAAGGATGAAGCTAACAGCTTCAAAAGGAGACTAATGACCAAGATGAGAAAGCAGGTGCCACAGAACATGAGCTCCAAGTCATTGCAAATCTCTTGGTCAAGGTGAACTTCATGTAAGGCTCAGAGACAAGTGTGATGATGAATGAGGAGGAGGTTTGTGAGTACTTCAGGCCAGTGCTAATCATTAGAAGACAGTTCTGGATCTCATTTTCTTTTGTATAAAGCAACTATCTGGCAAAGAACTGAATCAGCAGAATTTATGATTGATGGAACTTCTGTCATTAGGTACCTACAACTACTCTTGAGTCTTAAGAGCTCATCACAGCATCACCTCTTTGGTTTTACCCAAGGTCGGCATTGTATAATTAACGAACAGCATGGAAGATGCATGGGACATGAAGGGTTTCATCTGCTGCATCCAGGGTACTGCCATCCATGCAGCAAAGTAGAAGCTTGAGGCCCAAAGGAGGCAGGAGACACAGCACCACATGCTGGGTGACACCAGAAATGCTGCCTGACACTTGGCTTGCTGGGCTCAGCAGCTAAGGCACCACATTTCAGAAAGGATTTTCAGCAAATGAAATCATATAGTAGACAAGGGACAAGTCGATAAGAGACTTTGGAAATCTCAGCGGAAGAGTAAAGATACTGGGTACTTTCACCCTGGAGGTAAAAGTACCTCCATGTACAAAGTTTTGCGTACAACAGTGTGGCATATGAAACAGGTACTATCTGGGTGTGGTGGCTCATTCTTGTAAAGACCAGCATTCAAGGAAGTAAGGGAAGAAGAATCAGAAGGTCAAAGCCAGCCTCAGCCACACAAGATTCTTTCACATAAAAACAAAAATAAACAACAACACCCCAAAAGAAAACATAGGCTCTGGTCCAGGCATACTTCCATGTGAATCTTGGCTGTCAGGACTAAGCTACTAGGAGAAGCTACTAAATCTTTCTGTGCTTCTTTTCTCACATACAAAATGCAGGGCTAATGTAGGTGAAATGCAGTAATGTGTAAAGTACACGGTATGTAGCAAATGCTTAAGAACTGTCAGCTATTATGACATCACCAAGAGGGTGCTGTAGCTGCCATCAAGTCCCTTTTTCCAAAAGTGCTTTTTCTAAGCATGCAAACTAAAAGTTCTTAGGCTTCATCTTCAGAAGCATGTGCAGCAGCACCACAGGTCTAATCTGTGTGATGTTTGCTCTGACAGTAGAACTGAGACAGAAAGTCTATTTTTTTTTTCATTTGTTGACTGTCTGTGTAATCTCAAGTAGTCCAAGATAGCCACAGGCTTCCTGCACAGTTTACAGGCATGTGCCATCACATGCTGCTGAAAGATCCCGTCACTCCCAAATTACCAGAAATTCTCGAGACATTCTGGAGGCTGGGAGTCCAAGTGGAAGGCAAGGGCCTCCGTGCTCTCATGGCACGAAAAGGGTGAAAAGCCCTCTGAATCTGATCACCTCTCTGTGGTCCCATAATACCGTGAAAGTGGAAATAACCTTTCTGTGTGAGTTTGGATACTTTTAAAGAAATAACTTTGTAGGCCAGTGTGAATCTCAGGAATCAGAATTCTTGTCTTTTAAAAAAATGCGTTCATTTATTCTTCTACAATTTCATACCTATATGTATATGATTGTTGTCCCTGTTATCTCTCATATTTTCTTCTTCCCTACTGAGCACTTGTTCTTCCCAACAACTTCATCTTCTATTTTCATATTTCTCTGTGTGTATGCACATGCTTTTGTGTGTGTGTTGTGTGTGTGTGTGTTGTGTATGAGAGAGAGGGAGAGGGGAGAGAGAGAGAGAGAGAGAGAGAGAGAGAGAGAGAGAGAGAGAGAGAGAGACTGCATTTAATTAGGGTTTCTTGCATGAGTATAGGTGTGTAGGACTGGTAGATATTTACTTGAGGAAGGGCTACTTATCAGTGATTATACCCCTGAGGTATATGACTCCTTATCTCCCCCTCGCAACCGTGAACTTCCTAAAGCTCCTTAGGGAAGGATGGGGTCTCTTGAGCTCCTTGCTCATCCATGATGAAATGTTGATGGATTTAGTCTTGTATAAACATTGCTTGGGTAGCTACAGTTGCTGTGTGTTCATGGGTACAACTGCCAGGTCATGACCAGAAGATAGCACTTCCTAGCACCCCTTTCCATCCTTTGGCTTTTAGATTCTTTCCTCTCACTCTTCCTGATGTTCCTTGAATTTTGGAGGGGTGTTACAGATGTTCCACTTAGGGCTGAGCACTCATAGTTACTCATTCTCAGCACTTTGGCAAGTTATGAGTTTCTGCATTAACCACTGCCCCATTTCAACAGAAGGTTCTGTGACCAAAGCTGAGCAGCACTAATCTATGGATATAAACACAAATACATAGAAGGCAGCTTGACATTATGTTTTTTTCAACACAACACAAGTTTTATGTTCTTCCTAGGTTTTTCCCTTATGATTTTCCAAAGACAGGACTTGACATTACGACAAACAGAGGAATTCCTCCTGTGGAGTGTAGACCTCAAATCCAGTCAGAAAGTAGTTGGTTACTCCCATAAGAGTTATGTCCCTATTGCACCAATGGGCACAGATCTTGTCTGGCAGATTAATATTCAAGTTAACATCTGAGTAAGAACACTGATGACTTTTCTACTCCCAAAAAATATACTTATTTTTTTTCAGTAAACTTTCTTTTTGAGTCAGGCTGGCATGGAACCACTATGAAGCTCAAAGACATGCATAAGCACATTTTAGCCAAAACACTCAAAAGGTCATGGTCATCAATATCATGGCTCTATTAGATATTTTAGAACAGTAATGGGTAATGGAGTTGTCATTCTATCCTAACAATAACTTCTTCTGGAACATCTCCTGTAGGACCTGCTTTGAGGCTGTGTGACAGCTAACTATTTTAAGAAGTAGAAGTATTTAAGTTTTAAAATGGCATAAAATATATAGTATACATATAAATTAGTAACAGTCACTTTTAAACTTGATAAGTATTATGTACTATACATAATTGTGCACCCTCTACTTTTATTATAACTAGCAATATAAAGTAGGTTTGTTTATGCCAACATTGCCAAAAATGAGCAATACAGTGGGCTGCAAACATTTTTATAGCTAAGACATCACTTGAGTGATAAGGAATTTTTCTGTTGCAGTGTAGTATCTTATTCTTGAATGAAAATATGTATATGCAGGCTCATGACATCTTCCAGTTTTGGTATGCTATGAATAGCAGATTAAGAGAATATGTTTTTGTACCAAGAACATTACAGTGAGCATAAAACAGCCATTAGGAAAAAGGCATAAGACTGGGCCATAGGTGGAGCACATCAGTACGCTAAGCATTCTAGAGGTAAATGCAGGAGGGTCATTTTGTTAACCTGGTGAGTTCAAGGTTGTCCTGGGCTGTCTGAGACTGCCTATCAGGCAGATTCTATCTACTTCTATCTAATCTGTCTGTCTATGTGTCTATCTATGTATAAATGTATAAACACACACCATCATAGTCAATAGCACAATTCAAAGTGCATTTACTTGTACATTAATAGAATTAAATGTATTGCTTTAGGTAATATTCAACTGTGCACATGTTAATATTATCTGATAAACGCCAGATATAAACATTTTAACTTGCAAGATGCTGGTTGCTTAGTAACTATTTTACTTCTTGAATGTCTTAGAATCTGTTACATCCCAAGGATACTTGTTTTAAATTTATTTTTAAAAAAATTTGTGTTTCATTTTACTTCATTTTGCAAAAGGTTTACCATCAGAGTGTCAGTGTTGTAAAAACCACTGGTACCTTGAAATGAAATGGGAAAGAAAAAGACATCAACATTGTTTTTCATTGCACACGTAGATTTGGGCAAGTCCACTATTGGTCATCTGATCTACAATGTGGTAGACTTGAATAGGAACCACTGAAAAATTTGAAAAGGGGGCCACTGAGATGGGAAAAGGCTCTTTCAATTGTGGGCTGGGTCTTGGACAAACTGAAAGTCGAGTGTGAGTTTGGTATCACTATTGACATCTCACTGTGGAAATTTGAGAGCAGCAAACATGTGACTATCATTGATGGTCTCAGACACAGCCACTTTATTAAAAAAACAAAACAAAACATGATTACAGATTGTTGTGCTGGTGATGGTGAATTTTGATGCTGTTTTTTTCCACGAATGGGCAAACCTGTGAGCATGCCCTTCTGGCTTATACACTATGTGACAACAGCTAACTGTTGGTGTCAACAAAGTGGATTCCGTGGAGTTACTAAAGCAGAAATCAGCACCTACCTTAAGGAAATTAGCCACAACGCCTGACACAGTAGCATTTGTGTCAATTTCTACTTGAATGGTGACAGCATGCTGGAGACAAGTGCCAATATGCCTTGGTTTAAAGATGGAAAGTCACCCATAAGGATGGTGATGTGGGTAGAGCCACACTATCGGGAGCTTTGAATTGTATCCTGCACCAACTCATCAACTCACATGTCTGCAACTGCCCCCGCAGGCTGTCTCTAAAATGGTGGTATTGTGCATATGTGTGGCAGTTTTAAGTTATTAGTTTTTAAAACCAGTATTTTTTGTTTGTTTTTGAGATTAATATTTATATTATATTATATTATAATTTAATTACATTTCTCCTTCCTTTTCCTTCCTCCAATCCTTCCATATACTCCTTCTACTCTCCTTTCATTTCATGAGCTTTTTTTAAATAAATAGATTAATTAATTAATCTATTTATTTATTTATTATATATACAGTGTTCTGCCTGCATATATGGCTGCAGTCCAGAAGAGGGCACCAGATCTCATTACACATGGTTGTGAGCCACCATGTGATTGCTGGGTATTGAACTCAGGACCTTTGGAAGAGCAGCCAGTGCTCTTAACCGCTGAGCCATCTCTCCAGCCCGGACTTTTTTTTTTTTCTTTTTACTAAGTGTTATTGCATACATTATATATTTGTACACACACACACACTTCTAAATATAACCTGTTGAGTCCATATAATATTACTTGTATGTATGTTGTCAGGGCTGACTGTTTGACACTGGACGACCTGCTCTTAGCTTTACTCATTTGCTTGGAGTTCTGTGTGTAGGGGTGAGGCCTAGTGGACTCTTTCCTACCCAGTTTGGCATGGCCATTGGTGTCATCCTTGTTCAGTTCACATTCGGGAGGTCATATTGGTGAGACTTTACCATCACAGCTTCTGATGTTGCTAGGAGACACAATCTCACAACAAACTCCCTGGTCCTTTGGCTCTTACAATCTTTGTGACTCTCTTCTGCAGTGGTCCCTGAGCCTTAGATGTAGGAGGGGTTTGTAGATGTATAAGTTGGGGCTGAGCTCTACAACTCTGCATTTTGATTGGTTATGGTATTGTGTAATGGTTTCTCTCTGTTGCAAAGAGGAGTTTCCTTGACGAGGGGTGAAGACTACACTCATCTGTGGATATAAGGACAAACGTTTATAGACTGTTATTAGGGATTGTGATGGTTTAGTAAATTAGTGGTCATAGATTCTCTCCGCTAAGCATGATTTCACTTTTCATTAGCACTGAGTAGTTGGGTAGGCTTCCACTACTAGGCATGGTACCACTCTTATTGAGTGGGTGTTAAGTCCAAATAGAGAGCTATTCCTTACTGTCAAGATAAACAACTTAATCAGAAATCTGTCAGAGAATTCTGAGAGTCATTAAAACAAGTTCAATGAGAAAAAAAAATGTGGGTTTTTTGTTTTGCTTTGTTTTGTTTTTTACAGACAGTAGACCAAGCTGGCCTCAAACTCCTGATCCTCCTGCCTCTACCTCCATGGGCAGCAAATATTAGCATGCCCCAGGATGTCCAGCTCTAAGGACACATCTGAGCTTTCCCTCTACCTTCAAACTCTAAAATTGACAGTTGTCAGTCAGTTCTATGAAATACTCTTTCTTGTACTTTTGTAAATTTCCTTCTAAATTTTCTAGTTGCTCCTTTTCAGTACTTTGGTGGAGTCACATTTTAAAGGCCAGAGTTATCTCCTATCCAGCTTTTTTTCTGGGAGTAACTTCAATGTGGCACCTGTTTCTATTCCCATTAATGACTGACAGACTCCTGTCATTGAAATCTAGGCTAGCATTCTAGGTGCCATTAGAGACTCAGATGTCCCAGGTATGCTTTTGAAACTTTGAGAGATTTGAAGGAATGTTTTATGTTTTGGTTTGGTTTCTGGTTTGTTTTAGGGTGTAAATTGTTTTATTCTGTTTGTTTTGTGTTTTGAGTCTTATCGTGTAACTCTGGCTAGCCTGGACCTTGTTATGTAGACCTGGCTGGCTTTGAACTCAAATGAATCCTCTTGCCTCCACCTTTCTGAGGACTGGAATTACAAATTTGGGCTACAGAACCTAACTCTGCTCTTAAAATTTCTGTTAATATTTGAAATGTCTTTCACATTTGAGTGTTTCTGGCATTAGCCATTGCCTCTTGTGGTCAAGGTTGTCTCCAGAGTTTGGTCTCTTCAAATCATTGCTTAACTGAATTTAAAGTTTTCAGCTACTTTCTGACATCATGGCATAAGAGTTACATGGCTACTGGCTTCAACAGTCACCTTCCCTGTTCATACACCACCCTCCAGTCTGTGTCTCCTCCCCTGTCTCGCCCCACACAGAAGTGTCCCCTCCTTTGGAAGAGGACCACCTGCTAAGTCTTCCCCAGGGACTCTTTCTCAGTTGGTTTCACAATGTTTTCACAGATGTTTTGTCTTAGGTGTTGTTTGTTTGAGACATGTTGTTGCCCAGGTTTCTTCAAAGTCATTATGTAGTTGAACTTTGGCTCTTCCTTCCTCCACTGTCTTGAGTGCTGGGATTATAGGCATGTGTCACTACGCTGAGTCCGTTTGGACTAGGGATGAAATCCAGACCCTTGAGTATGGTAGGCAAGCACCTACCGATTGATCTTCATCCCAGCCCTATGCATTATTTTTTTTTTAACAAAACAGGTTTTTTGCTTGTTTTTGTTGTTGTTGTTTTGGGTTTTTCGAGACAGGTTTTTTTGTTTGTTTGTTTGTTTGTTTTCCCTGTGTAACCCTGGTTGTCCTGGAACCCTCTCTGTAGACCAAGCTGGCCTAGAACTCACAGAGATCTGCCTGCCTCTGAGTGCTGGAATTAAAGGCGTACACCACTACTGCCCGGCTTAACAAAAAAGTTTTAAAAATAAACATAGAAAATAAGAAAAATAGAAGGATAGACCTCTTTTCACAGCTCTTTGGAATTACCTTTATAACTACCGTTGTCCATTCTCCATTACTCCACAAAGCCTAGCACCACTCACCACAGAACTTCAGATTTTGTCTGTTGAACAAATATTCTCTGGGATCCTACATTACCTCTGGGTGTAAAAAGATTTCTATGAGATATTCTCAGAGACAGCACAACCTTATGGCTAAGGGTGCTACTTAATTGTTCTAGAATGAAGTTTGGCAACAGGATTATCTAAATATGTAAGAGGAGTGAGGAGGGAGAAAGAAGGGGAGAGAGAAGGGAAGGGGGCAGGGAAGCAGCCCTGAAGGAAGGAGAGGGAGAAAAGAGGGAGAGAGACTAGTCCCTTATTAGGATTTTGGGCAAGCAGCACCTTTCTGAGTCTGCTTTTTCAGGGATAACATGGGTAGCACACACACCACACACATATAAACACACGTTCAAGGCTATTTACAGAATTAAATGAAATTGTACAAAAGGCTGTGGCACAGTGCCTTGTGCACACAAACAAGCTCAATAATTCGTGGTTATTTCCGGGCTTAGTGCCTAAAAATCTGAAGGGATGGGTAGATGAGAAGTGACTGAGGTCTTTCCAAACATCCACAAACTCTGGATCCTCTGTCTCCTGTGCTAGGGAAATGTTGGCAACCCTTGCCTTTCCAATCAGCTGCTTAGAAAACCTATCAGGACCTGTGAAGCTCCAGGTGAGCCTCAGCGTCTTTCCCAGGGGGTCATGCATCTGCCCTCACTTCTGATCATTGCCTCCACCTTCTCCAAATCACCGCCGCGCTGGACATCCATTGTTTGTTGGCAAATCTTGGTTTCAAACCTCGTATTTGGGCGCGTGATGTCCTTAGGCCCGCGGCTTCTCCTTAGATCGCTCTTTCCAAGTTCAAAGAAGGTACTGAGATCTCGGCGGGTGTGGTCCACCACCAAGCCTTGGCATCATACACCCAAGAACGTGCATTAGACCCACGCGGAGCTCCAGGGGCGGGGGAGGGGGCGGGGGCAGGGAGGGTGGTTGGGGGATAGTGGTTTGCATCTGGGCGGAGGAATGGGGTGTTAAGAGCTTCTGGCACGAGTACCGGCTAGCACTCCCTGAGTCTGGGTGCGGCCACTTGGAGCCTGGGGTCCGGAACGGAATCCAGCGCTCCTTTTGTAGCGGGCAAGCGCCAAGGTCTCCGCTCCCCCCACCCTCCCGCTGGCGCGTCTGCTTAGAGGCCGCAGCGATCCCCCGTCCTCAGCGCGCACTCCTGACCCGGCCCCGCCCCCGGCGGCAGCGAGTAGCGGGCGGAGCGCGGAGAAGCGCGCGGGGCTGTGCGGCGCCGCCTCCCTTCCGCGCCGGGGAGGAACGAGGGGCCGCGCGGGAGACGAGAAAGCCCGAGCGAGCGACTAGCGGGGAGCTGCATGCAACCGGTGGGAGGCCGGCCGGCTGGCGCTGCGGCTCAGGCTGGGAGCGCGGACCGGCCGGCGGCAGTGGCGGAGGCTCTGAGCTGGCAGGCGGAGGGCTTTCTCCCGCGCCCGCCTGCCCGGCGCGGTCCGAGGATGCGGGGGGGCGATGCCCGGGGCCAGGGACGCGCTCTGTCACCAGGCGCTGCAGCTGCTGGCCGAGCTCTGTGCCCGAGGGGCCCTGGAGCACGACAGCTGCCAAGATTTCATCTACCACCTGCGGGACCGTACCAGACCCCGGCTCCGCGACCCAGGTAAGCGCCGCCGCGCGGCGGGACCCGAGGGCCCTGGGATGGGGACTTGGGGCCGCACCAGGGCCTGAGCCAGGAGAGCAAAGCAGACTGAAGGAGGGCAGGGGGTGACCATTGAGCCCAAAGAGGTCTCCAAAAGCAGCGCACCATGGCCTGATGCTGGAACCGGGCGGAGGCTGCTGCGCGGAGGCCGAGCCTGGGTGGGCTGGGGCATGCTTGAGGAACCACGCCCGCCACCTGCGCTTTGCTCCTGGGGGCGGCTCCTGAGCTCCAGGCTGAGCCTGCCACCTCACCCGCTGGCGCCAGAGAGCTAGGGGAGGCCGCGGAGGCCTCGGAGCTGGGAAAGGGACTGAAGAGCCAAGGAAACTCTGGGAAGTTGGGAGTTGGTTACAGCCAAGCTGCAGCTGATTCCCACCCGGAGCTGCTCAGCCTGAGTGCCCAGTTCCTCTCCCTGCTCTGGGGGTGAGAAGGGCGGGATAAGATCTTGCCTGGGGCCGGGCTCCGGAGTCTCATGTCTAGGACAGCTGGGCCTGAACTCTTTTCCCTGTATGTCACAAGGTGTGCAGATGCTGAGGCCTCAGTTCCCAATTTGTCCCGCTGCTACAGTCTGGCACACTGGAGTGGTGGGCTTCTGGCGGTATCCTATGCAGCTGGCAGTTGTCCCAGTGAAAGTTGTGAGGCTCCTAACTTTGGAAAGTTCATTTTCTTTGGCATCTGACCGATTAAGATTAGAAGGCGTTTTCTTTGAGCATTTTGCTTTTCCCAACTGCCCTGGGTCCCACTGTCTTCTCATTCATCACTGGTCAACAGAAGATGCATTCCTGCCCAACGTTTCCTAAGTGCCGTCTCAGCTGGAGGACTCATTCTCAAATGTTTTTCCAGTATAAGTGTTTTACATTCTAAAAGGCATATTGTGATTGGATTGTTAAAAATGGGACGAGAGAATGACCTTTGCTTTGATGTTCATGTGTGTAAACATTAGCAATAAGCTATTGCTGTGCAAACTATTATGTACGAGTATTTATCACTTTATGCCAGTTCATTATATAAAAATACATTTACCCAAAGGATAGAAAATTACTTGACTCTCAAAGAGGAGCCAGCTGACTTAAATAGCCTACCTTTAATAAAATAGTCTAAATATGTGTGGTGAAGGCAGGTGTTAAAAGTTTCATAAGTCTTTATTTTCATGCCTGTGGTTACATTAATAAGCTTCTCAAATGATCTCTAATGTTGTATTACAAAGGGGAGAATTAAGTGGAGAAGTACGGATTCCAGTGATTTCCTAGGAGCCTTGGTTGTCCAGTCTGTGTGAGGCTCCTTGCTGGATGAGAATGTGCCTCACCAACCACAGATATGAATGGGAACGTCTCACCTCACCAACAGGAGTCCCATAAAGATGCCTCAAGTGTGGGGGTGTTCTGTGTGTACATATCAGGACCAAGCCCATCATTAACACATTTTCCCAAAGCACATGTGAGTGCTGAAACCTTTCTCTGTGTTCCTGCCCCTGTGTGGTAGGTTTTCCTTGTTATCACAGACAAGCTGTCATCTTTGGCTTTACAGGAGAAGGGGAATGCAGCCTGTCTCTGAATTGGGGTTTTAATGCCAAGTCTTTTTGGCCAATTTTCTACCTCTTCCCTTTAATGAGGGGCTGCTTTCTATGTGTTCAGGTTCTCCCAGTTCCCACACTGGGTAGACCTGGAGGAAGAGTCCAAGGAATACTCCTCACAAGAGGCATTCTGGCTCTTTGGCTGGGAAATTGCTTTCCTGAGAGACTGCCTTGCTGCTCCCTGACTTCTTGAAAGCTGTGTTTTGCTTAAACTAGGGCACATGGCTTTGAAGTGGCTCCCGCCCCTCTGGCTCTTTCCCTTGTGTCCGGAAGTAGCCTGAGCATGAGACAAGAGATGAGCCCTGCAAGTGAGAGGTAGGAAGAAATGCAGCTGAAGATGGAATTCAGCATGCCACCCTCTCTATCAAGGCACCTCTGCTCAGTCCAGATCTCCCTGTTTCCCTCCTTCCTCACCTTGCTCACAGTAATTCTTACATGGATTACATGGTTTTACATCCATTCCTCTGAAGCTGTTAGTGAAAGCCAAGAGTGCCCTTAATCTCTGAGCCCTAAAAGCTGAGTGCCTCGAGAGGCCACACTGCACAATGCTAAGTGAACAGTGCCCCTGCTGTTGCATAGTGTGGCCCAGAACAACCATGTGCAGCTGCCCTGATGATCCCCAGAGAGTCCTCTCTGTAAATGGGTGACTTCCTGCTCTGTGAAAGAACCCACCTGAATGCCATGTTCCAGCTTTCTATATCTGATGCCTATTCATGGCTGCCCCATGGTAGCTGTTTTCTCAAGCTTCATTAAAGTTTTTAGTTATAGAAGGAGAAAACAAGTAATTTGCAGCAGAGTAACTTCTCATCTAGGATGCTTTTTCTCCTTTTTCCAAGAGAAGTTAAGGCTGGTTCTCAAGCCAGTGTACTTGAGGCAACAGGAAGAGCATAAATGGAAAGGTTCTGAGGCAGGAGCAGTGTTGCAGTGATTTAAGAAACATTGGCTTCAAGGGTGGCTGGAGGTGGAGCGTGGTAAGAAATCTGGTCAAGGGTTGAATGGGTCAGATCATGTAGGGTCTTGTGAACTGTTAGAAGGGCCTTGCATTTTACTCTGAATGAGATATGAACATTAGAAATTGTTAGAGAGGAGGCAGCCAGACTGCCATGCTGAGAAAATACTATAGGAGAGCAAGGGTGAAGACAGATAGCTGTATTAGTGATCTGTTTCAGAAATCCAGGAAGACGTGCAAGTTCAGCATGGTCTTAATGGAGGCTCTGAGATGTAATGATTACGGACCACTTTGAAGGTACCACCAATATTTGTTGACAGGTGGTATCAGGAGGATGAAAAGAGCTGAGGATGAGTTGCAGGCATTCTGACCTAAGCAATTCTATTTACCGAGCAGCAGGTTTCAGGAAGAGGCTTGGAGTAGGGAGGGAAAGTGGGAAGGTTCTCTTTGGTGTCTAGCTTTTTGTACGTAACTGAGTGTGCCATGCCCTTTTAGTTAGCCAAGCTGTTCTGCAGCTGATGGTCCCTAACATTACCATTGGTGATGCTCAGTTTGTAACTGGAGACTTCACTGTCAAGAGGCTGGCTGATGGTGAGGTGCATTTACTGTTTTGTAGGTTTTCCTTTCTAGGGAATTGAAAACTCTCTGAGCTTCTCAGTGAGCTATTGTTGTCACACTAGGGACTGAACTCACCACTGAGCTACACCCCCAGTCTTCATTGATCTTGAATGTTTCGGTTTTTTTTTTCTCCATTCTGCATCTTTGGCTTTTAGGAGGGAAGGGATCGGAGCTCTGTACCTATTGTTTCTACATCTAGAAAAACAGGTTGCTAGAGTGCACTTCCTAGTTTCAAACATGTTTTATAATTCCCCTTGTCTCTGCTCTGTAGGACACTGGTGGACCTGCAAGGACGCCTCGTGTAGGTTAGTTCACTTGGTACTCTTAACAGTCTTCTGAGATACTGCTGCTCAAAACATTTATCTTGTGCCAGGAGTATCTCGGTACTTGAAAGACATATAAGATCCTAGACCTGCTCCACACTTACTGAATCTGCTGCACCTTTGCATTTGCATGATTCTTCATTCAAGTTCAAGAAGCATGGTCAAAATGATTGGCATATATAGGGAAAGTGAGATGCAGGGACAAGCTAGCCTGTGGCTGTGCTCTTCACTTACAGAAAGAGTTGGGCTTAAGTCAAAGTAGCATGTTAATCAGTCATGTCACATTTACAGTTGTCTTTCAGCATCTGAAGGACATTGGTTCGAGGCTCCCATGATCCTAGAATCTGAGTATGTTCAGCCTTTCATACAAAATGATTTAATGTTTGTGTGTGACCTATGCACATCCCCCCATGAACTCCGAATAATCTGTTTGTTTTGATACCTAAGAATGTATGTGGCATGTCAGTTGTTACTGTAGTATTCACAGACTAATGGAAAGAAAAGTCTGTCTGTGGTCAATGTGGATATATCCCCCTCCCAAACATTTTTGATATACAGTTGTGTAAATCAATGGATGTGGAGACCTTTGACACAGGGAGCTGACTGAACGCAGAACTCAGAAGTCATTGTCAGTGGAGAGTTCTTAAATATCCTCAACCGCCATCCTTAGGCCTGCTTTCTCTATTCTGAATGTGTATAGTACATTAAATCCCCCAAGTGTAGGTTAAATTGTGTGTAGTTAGAGTCACCTTACTATTTTGGTTATGAATTCTTTATCCAATATTAGTTTTCTGTTCATGGTCCACTGTCCTGTTCTGGAGGGTTTTCTGCATGTTTTCATTGTCTGTACCAAAGAAAGGCCTAGAAAATATTTATTTGCCAGCTTAGGCGTGAAGCATAGCTTCAATGTCATATTATCAGTGACCCTTCCTTCCAGCTAAATACTACTATATTATGGAAAGCCTCACCTCCATGGTTTTCTACTTTGGCTAAGTATTAGAAATCCTTAAAGGGATCTAACAGAAAGAAAAATAACAACCAAAACCTAACAATGATTTGGCTATATCCTAGACCAGTTAAATCAAAGTCCCAGGTGTGGTGGTACCTGGGATCAGTATAGTATATTCCTTACATTTTTTAGTTGATTCGGACTTACAGTCAGGTAGAGGACAACTCTTATGACCATAGGTGAAGGTAAACTCCACCTAACTCTTCTCTGCTCATGTTTCCTTACTGAATAGTATGAAAAAAATGGTTTTAAAGACCCAATTTGACCGTTGCCTTTGTATAGCTAGTACCCATATCAGCTGATCCATAACTTGCTTTTGACAATATTTTGCCAAATGTTTATCTTGAAGACTTTTAATAAGTGTCACAAGACTTTATCATACCCATCTACTTTTAAGGAAAAAATACATTAAAAACTGAATGTGGTGACATATATCATGTATCTGCAATCCCAGCACTTGGTGGCTAGAGACATGAAATCAAGAGTTCAAAGTCAGCCTCAGCTACATAGTCAGTTTGAGGCCAGCTTGGGCTACATGAGACCCTATCTTGGGATCAGAGAAACAGAATGTAGGACTTTCACTGATAAAACCTTGTATTGAATAGTGAAATCTCTTATCAGGAGGTATGTGTGGAAAATAATAATTAAATATAGTTTTAAGGGAAAAATCTTTGTAACCATTGTGATTAAATATTACCCTTAAGTCAAACTTTCCAAAATATTAAAAAGAATCATTCTTAAAATACTGGCTTTTTAGGGATAGTTATTGGCGTGATTATGCACAGTGGGATTAATTTTTAAAAGTTAACATTAATTGTAATGGGGAAATAGCCTTCCAAGGAATGAGTGGCACTGAGTGTACAGTATGTGAAGGTCTAATTTGCATTTACTTCAGTGACATTTTAGGGTTTCTTCATAAATATTTTATTTAAACAAGTGTGTTTTCATCTCTGTGGGATTCCTCTACATGGACCAGTGAGTGGTTTAGTCACGAGGTAATTTTCAAGAGAGAAAAACAAAAGCAAAGCCTGGTGCGGGCACCACAGGCAGGCCCCTGGCCAGGTGCCTTTTTTCTGAATAAACAATCAAAGGCACAGACTTTTTGATGTGGGCCAGAAGAAAAATGAAGCTGAACGTGGAAAGAACTCCCCCTAAAATCCCCTTCTCTCTCTCTCTCTCTCTCTCTCTCTCTCTCTCTCTCTCTCTCTCTCTCTCTCTCTCTCTCTCTGTGTGTGTGTTTGTGTGTGTGTGTGTGACAGATGATATCACTGGAAGGCATGCTGGCACTTCTGTGTGGGCAGGTGTGGTTCCCATGTGGTTGGCTTAGAAGAAAGATACACTCATTTCTTCATCAGGTGAGCAAGTTCAGAAATCTGGGTGTATTAAAGGGGAATAAGTCAGGAGAGCAATAACATTGTGAGAGGGTAAGTGTGGAGTGTGTATTTCTGTATTCTAAATGAAGTCCCAACTTGAATTGTACAAAAGTGTTTCCCTAAGGGAATTAATCTTCCTGGGAGCTCTCACTGTGTATCATGATTTTTCTCTTATTTATTTCATTTATTTGTTTTTTTGTTTGTTTTGAGGGGCATGGTGGTCTCATTTAGGCAAGCTGGTCTTAAACTAAGTGTGTAGCTGAGGCTGACTTTGAACTTCTGATCCTCCTGCTCTACCTTCTTGGTGATAGGATTACAAGCAAACACCACTGTGCCTGTTTCTATACTTGTTTCCATGTATTTCATTCCTTGACTCTAGGAATATGGCTTTAAACCAAAGCAAACTCAGAGGACCAGACTTTGAAGATACGTTTGAAACCCTCATGGTACCCAGTGCATAGATTTTTACCACATGAATTTGTTGTGCATGGTATTGGAGGTGGAATCAGGACCTGTGCTTGTAGACAAACTATTGGCAAACTGAGCTGTATCTCTAGACAAAGGGATGTTTGTTTGTTTGTTTGCTTATTTATTTATTTATCTACTTATTTATTTATTTAACATGTATATATTCCAAGACGGTTGTGGGTGTCTTGAATGGTGTTTTTCCTGCATGTATATCTGTGTGAGGGTGCCAGATTCCCGGGAGCTAGAGCTACAGAGAGTTGTGCAATGCTATATAGGAGCTGGGAACTGAACCCTAGTTAGGTCCTC
>NW_023505752.1:0-15402 GCF_004664715.2 Peromyscus leucopus | reverse complement strand
AAGAGAAAAGTAAATATTCAGGAAATGTTTAGAAATCTGATAAATACATGGTCAGATCATATAAAGGAAGCATAAACTTCAAAGGAGTATAATGTACAGCTGAGCATGTGCTGGCACATACCTATGATCCCAGTAGTTGGAAGGGTAAGGCAAGAGGATTATGATGAGTTCAAAGCCAGCCTGGGCTATACAGTAAAACCCTGTCCCATCAAAAATATTCATTAGGGCATATTTTCCACATCATGCACTTCATCCCTTTTAAGTACACAGTTTAGTTTTCCCATAAATCACAATTGTTTAAGCATCAGCATACATCAGTTCTAGAAAATCCCCATCACCCCAGAAAGGTTCCTCATGTATGTGTTCTGCTAATTCACACCTCAGGAGGCCACTAAGCAACTTTTTCATCTCTAAACTTATTTCTTCTGAATGTTATAGATAACTGCTGGCTTATTACACAAGCGCTTGCTGTGGTAGGATTCTTTGAGCAAGCATAATTTTGAAATCCAACCATGGTTTCTGTATCATTAGTTCTTTTTTATTGCTGGTAGTATTTCTATTATATAGCCGTACTGTGTTTTTATTTATCTATTTACCACTTTTGGGCATTTTTCCATTTTGATGGTATTGTTGTATAATGGTGTTTAGGAAATTCAAGTGCAAGTGGGTTTACTAATTAATTTATTCTTCACAAGTTTAAAAACAATGTATGTATGTGTAATATTTTTGTTGCTTGTGTGTATATGTATGCAAGCAGTGGGGTATGTACCCACAATGTGCAGGTCAGAGACCAATATTAGATATCTTCATCTATTGTTCTCTGCCCTTTTTTTTTTTTGAGACAGATCTCTCACTGAATCTATAGCTTATGGTTTAGCTAGACTGACTAAACAGCAAGCCCCAAATATCCTCAATTGTCCTTACTTTCTATTGCCATGACAAAATACCATGACCAAAGAAACCTGTAGAAAAAGGAAATTTGATGGGCCTTATAGTTTCAGTGAATGAGTCCATGACCATCAGGGCAGAGAGCATGAAGCAGGCAGGCAGACATGGTGCTAGAGGAGCAGCTGAGAGCTTATATCTGATCCACCAGCATGAACTAGAGAGCCAACTGGAAATGGTGTTTGGACTTTTCAAAACCTCAAAGCCCAGTGACAAACCTCCTCCAACAAGGCCACACCTCCTCCCCGCTCCAAAATAGTTCCAACAACAGGGGACCAAGTATTCAAGTATGAGTCTGAAGGCCATTCTCATTCAAACTACTGCACCCCTTTTTTCCATTTCCCTCAAGTTGTTAATAGGTGTGTGCCGTATGCCTGGCTTTTTCCAACGGTATAAAGGATCCATACTTGGCTCATCATGCTTGTTTCGACAGCAACTTACTTACTGAATCTTCTCGCCCGCTTCCCTAGGTACAAGTTTTTATAATAGATATATTTCTTTGTTTCTCTTAGCTGTGTACCTAGAATTAGGATTTCTGGGTTATATTGTAAAATCTACATTTAAACATCTTGATGAGCTGCCAAACTGTTCCCCAAGATGATGGCAGTATTTTATTTCAAACCAATAGTGTACAAGAAATTCTCATTTCAAAAAAAGCCTTATCGACATTTGTCATTACCTGTCTTTTTTATATTACCATCATGGCAGTGGGTGTGAAAAGCTATCTTATTCACAATAGCTAAGTTTTGGGAAAAACAAATACTGTCATCCCAGGTGGTACCAAGAAAGCAGTATTATTCCTGGTAATACCTTCTTGAAACAAAGCCAGTATCTAAGTGTGATAAGGATGCTGCTGATAGCAACAATTATAATAACAATGATATGTACTAGTACTTTAGCGCAGCATTGCAATTAAAGCTTTTACATAATCAACTGATACAGGCAGCCTTGAGGCGGGGTCTAGTGTTAAGGATGGTTGTGAACTAACCATATAGATGCTAGGAACTGAACTGGGGTCCTCTACAGAGAAACAAATGCTCTTAACTGCTGAGACATCTCTCCAGATCCTAGCCTGCACTTTTGGTAAAAATCTTTCTGAATGTCCCACTCAGCTTCCTGTTATCGATGCCATTGACAAAATTCAGTCATGTGGCCCTACCAAGCTATGGGGAAATGGAGAAATGAAGTCTTTGGCTTGAGAGGTGTCATTTCAGATACAAATAATGTCTGTTCTTTTAGAAAACTGGAGAAATGGATAAGGCGACAACTACCTGTTTCTGTCATATTTCAGGTATATAAAGCCTTTGCATGACCTCTGAACTAACAAATGCAAAACACAAAGTTGGCAGATTCTGACAACTATAACAACAGAAACATTTTTACAGAAGATACTATAAACAAAATGAAAATATACCACCAAGTAGGACATGTTAATAGCAATAAATGACAGAGAATTCACATTCTTAAGTGTACAGAAATACACTTACTAGTAAGAAACATGACTATGTTCTTTGGAAAGAAAATACTGAAAATTTGATTCCTCTTACAGTGACACAAGACAGTCTTAGTCTTATGTGTGCTTTTTTTTTTTTTTTTTTGTTGTTTTGACTGTTTTCATTTTAATCTCTGCCTCAAAGGCACATTCTATGCTTATCTGTTAAATGCTTGCCTGTATTACTAAATATACATATATGGGCTGTTTGATTTAGGGCAGACTCAGCAGATTACTGGAATGTTCAATTAACTGCCATGGTGAGAATCGTCTGCTTTGAGATAGATAAGAAGATCAAATCAGTGGCCATTCTCAGTCCAGTGCTTTATCAGGAGTGAATCAAAGTGAAACCATTAGCAGTCATTTTCCTACATATTAATTACTCAACTTCAAATCCTAGAAAAATGTTTGCACATTTTTGGTAATTATTATACATTTGAATGTTTTTAACAGAGTTCAGGACTTGGGAACATTGGGAGGGGGCACTATTTCTGGCCAGATTATTTAGACAATAATAATTCTTCACAGTTTTCTGTTAACATCTTCTGATTTAACAAGCAAGTTGGAGCCAAGTGATTCTGGCTATTTGGTATCCTTGGTAACCACTGTTAGATGGTAAATTGAATCAGTTAAAATTAATTTCTTATGAAAGATCTGCCTTCATTAAACGGGTACTGACTTTGATGCTTACATGCACAAGAAGTTCATATGCATGCATATGCATTGCAATGCCATCAGATATGATGAATATCATAGATGAACTTTTCAAAGACTCATAACAAAAGCTAAGTACAAAGTGGGGAGATTGAGGGGAGGTAGCTCTGCATCTAAGTATTTTGCTTCTGTTTGGAGCAGTAAGACTTACATAAATGGAGGAACCTGAGGCATAATAGCCACTGTGTGAGCCTTTGCTCAATTGGAGGAGTAGCCTTCCTTTCCCACGTCTGTGAGTGTTAACTGTCATGACAAAGCTGTTTTATTGTCACAGAAGTTTGGAAAAGACTAGAGAACACATTTTCCCCAAACATATAATAATGCAACATATATTGTAGCTCCAGACCCACCTGTAATTTCAATTAAGAAAGAATCTTCCTTTGGTCCTGATAGGCACCTTGCTTGAAGGCCATATCTGCTGTCCACTCCGTACTCCCAGAAGTTAGATTTTGACAGTATTGCTAAATTGAGGAGGCCGAGATGGGCAGTATAGTGTGGGTGACTGTCTGTTGTGAGGAGGCCCGAGCTGGGCAGCATAGTGTGGCACTGGTCATCTGTGTCGGGAGGGCCCCAGTGGGCTAGCATAGTGTGGGTGACTGGTCTGTGCTGTGTATAGCTGTGCTTCCATGCCCATCTGGATCTGTAGGTAATGAGAGCAACATACAATCCAGACATGTCCTCAGTCCCAGCCTAGCCCACACGCTACAGATGACCCTGGGAGCTGGGGAGAAATGGGCACTCCCTTTACATGTCCTGTTCTACAATTTTGGCTATCATTAACTTCAGGTGATTCAGCTTTCTCTCAGAGGAGCAGTCAGGTAGAAATTTATATGGGGGCGGGGCGGGCACGGGCAGGAAGAATCGAGATAAGGAAAGTCACATGTTCAAGTACAATACTAAATGCTTTGGAAAGTTTTACCATTGGACCTGCCTTTGATCTTTTTGTCAATACTTCCTGGATAAGCATTTCTAATAAGAGAACACGTGCTGGGCAGTACGTGTAACCTGGGTTCAAAGACTGCGTCACTGTGTCAGGAGAGTTACCTGACATCACAGTGTCTCAACATTCTTTTCTACAAGATGAGAGTAGCCTCCAGGGGAGAACTGTGAGGTGTGAAGAAGATGGGTGTTTGGGTGGGGTGCGGCAGTCAGAGATCAGCTAATGTTCTGTTTGTCAATCTGCTTTGCTTCCAAAGGTCCACACAGCAACCCCAGCACAGCCTTCATTCTTTCTGTCTCTGACATCATCTTTCTTATAGTCTTCCACTTGCCTTTTGGGTTCTGCCCCATCATTTGTCTTCCCTTTCTTCCTCTTAACACTCCTGCTTCATTCTATCCTCCAAGCTTGTTGATTATTTTTTTTTGTTGCTTTTCTGTTTGTTTCTTAAGAGGTATTGCTATATACCTCAGGCTGCCCTGTGGTGAGCCTCCTTTTTGGGTATTGGGATTATCGGTGTGCCACCCACGGTCAGTGTTTGCTGTTTTTCTAGTGTGCAATGTCAGGTAGCGCCCTTACCACTGTCCGTGGTACTGGAGCTATCTGGGATTAGGTACCTGTCCTGGATAATATGGGTAACATGCACAGAGCTGTGGAGTGCAATAAAGGAAAGTGTGGTGTGATAGGAGGCACCTAAAACATGGAAGGTGTGGTATCAAAGAAAAAAAGGGGATGGGTGGAAACAAAATCTGCCTTTAAGTGTTGGAAAGTATTGGGCAAACTATTTGAAGGAATCTGAGTAAGTTTAAGGTTGACAGAGTTAGACCAAGAAGTTAGACTATGTAAGCTTATGTAATGACATGCAAAAGTCAGAATGCTATGTAAGGGTCTTGTGGGGGCATGTTAGAATTTGAATTTTATGTTAATGGTAATAGTAGTCTATTTTATGATTGAATCCATAGGGCATGGGATAGAAATAGGAGAAAGGTATAAATACAGTTTGGGGCTTATTACTTAGGCATCTGGGTTATACACAATGCAGAGATAGGACTGAGCTGAGGGAGTCACAGAGATTGGATTGGTTTCCAGAAATATGGGTTGGAAGGGTGTAGGACTTGTGAGGTGAGTCTAAAATGAAAGAGCCGTTTCAAGTATTATTTTGAAATTATAACAGTAATGCATTCATTGTTCTTGGCAGTTTTTTCCTTTAAAAACACGATTCTGGTGCTTCTACACTCCTCACGATCTATTTGTATAGCTGTCATGGCTTAATTATATGTTCCTGGAAAGGTCAAAGTACAAGAACAGAGTTGAGTGGAAGAAGAAAGCCCAGTGTGCATGTCTGTGAGGGGACCAAAGTAAGACAGGGTGTGTTTAGCTACTACTGTGCCCAGGAGTGGTTTACAGGATCAATCACTCCTTTCGAGAAACAAAGTGCCATTCTAAGTGAATCTCCAGACCTGATGGTGTCAGGGAAGGTGTGTGAATGGGTTATGGAGGAATCAAGTCCTTATCCTAAGTAGACTCCAATCGCTAAGATTACAGATCTTCCACATCACCTAATTTCAGAAAAGCCATGGTTTTTGCGCTCTTTGGATTGGATCTATTTTTATTTGCTGCTGCCTTTTAGATAAAATCCTCTGATATGTTTATTGCCTGCTGTGCTAATGTAAATGCCTTTGATTCGCCCAAGCTTTATTTCTCTCTTTGCTTGCAGTGAAGTGCCTCATTCTGATATTTCAGGATATGTTGTTCAGACTGTATGTGTAAGAAACAGTTTTTCCTCAAAGGAGATAAGAAGTAGTTTATTCTGGAGCCAAATATGAGTGACCGTGGCTCAAGAACACAGAATCAGGTTATCCCAAATTCCATTCTCTAACATGGAAAAAGTTTCGTGGAGTTTTTATAATACAGAACAAAGGAGTCATAGGTCATGGCACGTTTTACATTGGTGGGAACATCAGATGAGTAGATATATCAAAGTGGGGGGCTCTCTGCTACAGGCTTCAGATGCTGTCTGACAACATTCTTTGCCTTTGCGTTGGTGAAAGCTATGAATCTGTTCCTGAATTCTAAGAATATACCTAGTAGTCACAAAGATGTTAGGTCACATATCCATAGGTAGGCAGTAAATGGCTATTAAGGAGTTGAAGGTGGCACAGGATAATTTGTCTCTGGGCTTACAACCATCCAAACATGTCTATGTGTTCATTGATGTTTAATCATCCAGCCTCTATAGTCTAGCATTTTTCTAGAATTTTCATTTCACAAAACCATGTTTCTGTAATTCACTCCTGCTATAATTGCTTATTTGCTCAGATCTCTGTTAGTTTGCCTTTTTTTATGATATTATTTGTGGCTTGGTTGGCTTTTTCTGCATCTCTTATCTCACCTGTTAGGTTCTTTCCCTACCCAGCATACAAACATGATTGTGAATTCCTGGGGCCCATGCTTTCTGAATGGATGATGGAATAAGTTTTTTGCAGGATGCAGCACCCATTGTAAAGCCATCAAGAAACCATTAGCAATAGGTAAGCTATAAAAAGCTCAGCTGTGCTATATTGTAATTACACCATTGATCCCACGTACACATTTCAGGACAGTTCCTTGAAAATTCCTACAAATCCATCTGAGGAAGAAATGATAGGTGTCCTAGCTTTTGCCATTCTGGCTTGCTCTAGTTGGGGGTCACTGGTTGGATAGCTAGTGCTGTGCATGATTAGCAGACATAGTGAGCATGCCCTCTGTTCCAGCTCTATGCACTTGTTTGGAAAATGTGGCTTCAGTTCATCCTCCTGACCGGCCAGCTCTGGTCCTCATGTGGACATTCTCCCTGCTCTCACACAGATAATGAGGCTGAGGTCCCTGCCCCTGTCCCCTGCCACACACACACAGCCTTAAACACCACTGTAGTCCAAATCCCACACCCACCCTTCCTGAGGCTGCATCAGGTATAGTTACAGTGACCTGCTAATTGCTACCCAGGTGGGTGCACATTTCAGTCATCAGGATGCTGCTGCATTTAAAATGGTGAGTGCTGCCTTCTAGCCTCAAAAGCTATATACAGTGAATCCCATTCTTCTTTCTCTTCTCTCATTGGTGTCTTTTCTTCCACTGCTCTATAAATGTTGGCATTTTGCCCCTTGTAAGCCTGACCCATTGTCTCCTCACTTAGGTTTATCTCCCAATTGTCTCTCATCTATTGGAAGACTCTTATAATGATAATTAAATCTATATGCCTGGGTTCTACTGATCTCACAGATGTGATTCAACATGATCCCATCCTCATTCTCATGTGCCTCTCCGCTTTTTAATTAGCCTCATCTGTCAGTAAGTATTCTTAGAAAGAACTTATGGGCCTTTTCTTTCTTTCTTTTCTTCAGAGAACATATATCAGCATTTACATAATTTTCTTTGCTTGTTTGTATGTGACTTCCTAGTAATATATTTCCCTTTTGCTCAATGTGAACCAACTTGTGGTACTCAAATACTAAATAAATGGTAAAGGCATTCCCCCAATTCTATTTTTCTCATCTCAGTAGTGACACTACTCCCACCCCCAGTCACTCAAATCATAAAGAGGGAGTCATTTCAGAGACATCAATTGCCCTTACCATCACAGCTATCCATATCTATCACCTTATGTCCAGTAGCTTACCTCGTAATTCTTCCTTATTATCTGTCTCCCATCTCCATGTTCTGCTGTCAACCCGATTTCACACCATAAGGCCATTCCCTGAGCTGTGGAAGCTCCTACCTGCTTCCTACATCTGTCTTTTACTGTCAAAATCTACCTCCATGAAGGCAAGAGTACACTTTGTGAACACTAGATATGACTCACTGCTTTCCTTTAGAAAACTCTTCAGTGGCTCCAGTCAGCAGCTGGACCAAGACCAAGGTGCTCTGTGTGATACATACTAGGCTAACCAGGTTATTTGACACCCCTCATTTTATGTTGAGTTGGCTGCTGTTTCTTAACTCTTAAACTGCCCCTAAGCCCAGACTGATTCTCCTGACCTCCTTCTTTTTCCTTTCTCTCATTTTTCTTGACCACTCCTTAGTCTTCTGTTTCAAAGTTCCCTGAATTCTCTGTTCACCTATTCTTTCCCTATCCTGGTATCAGCTCTTCTATCTGTCCATGTATCTGCCTCCTTCTTTAGCCTGGGAATTTGCTGAAGGAATTGTGATACATATTTTCATCTTTTTTTATTCCCCCCATTTACCCAGTGCTCAAAGCATTATAGGGTGCTTGATAAATGTTAGGATAGAGTGTAAGAAGATTGGATAGTCTGAGTAGATACTGATAAATCTTAGGAGTAGATGTAAGAAGAGGAGTGGATGGTCTTAGATACTTGATAAATGTTAGGATTGTAAGAAGAGTGCCGATTGTGCCGGCGGGTGGCGCGCTGACGCCTCCATCCCAGCACACGGAGCTGTGAAGTTTCGAGGCCCCAACCTGGGCTCCATCTTCAGGAGCACACAGCAGAAACCCTGTCTCAAAAAACCAAAAAAAAAAAAAAAAAAAAAAAAGAAGAGTGGATGGTCTGAGTTAGCCTATTTGGTTTTGGCTGAATTCTGGTCATTGTCATCAAGTTCTAACATGGAATTATTTTGTCTAACCTGAAATGAGATATTTGCAAATGAGAGTTTGTTACATATTGTATACTAAATAATATTGTATTTATATTTCTCAGAATATATCTCTGTCTTACCATCCTCGTCAGAAGTCAATGATAAACTAAAGAAAATAATGAGTGGTGGGGGGGGACAAGGAGAGACCATTGAAAATATTGTTTCATTACAAACTGAAGGATTTTCTCTCAAAGGGCATTTTTAGTAGTAAAGTAACTTTGCGTTTAATCAATTTATCATGTGTTAATCTCAATAGCTCATGTTATCTACTGTTTTATTACATCCTTATTGTAGTTGAAGTTGATGCCTCTTCCCCCCAGACTGCATGCTACATTTTGAGTTTTCAATGTTGAAACACATGTTTTTGTTGCAGAACTTAATCACCAACTGCTGGAAATCATGCTCAGAATATTTTTTTCAGTTGAACAATTCTGTCATGTGATGTGTAAAGACCTAAGAAAGCAGTATGCCAAGGATGCTGTAGACGTGTTTAAAAGCCAGGAATGGCAGTGAGTTTAAGTGGCAAAGAAGAGCAGGTTCTAAACTGAAGTGAGCACTGAACTTTTGCATCTGTGTAGTGGTTTTAAACTGTTTCACTGAGCCCTGAGTTTCTCTAAGATTGTCCTTGGGGGTGCCTAAGTGCCTAAGGAGCTGAAGCTGAGCTTATACCCGACTGCCCCCACAGCCACATCAGTATGTGGTTCATTAGAAAGCAGATTTTTTTTCCCCTTAAGAGACAGGGTTTGATGCCCCTCTGCATCCCGAAAAAACTTGAATATATAGCTGACAATATGACTTCCCCTCTCTCCTTGAGGCTTGGGGATCACAAGCATCGTGCCACCCATGCTGGTTTAGGAGATCTGGGTGAGGAACCTGGCTGGGTGTTATGGTAAGCAGTACTGTTACCAACTGAACTATATACCTCCAACCCCTAGAAAATGACTCTTCATCATATTCACTATTAGTTTTCCTTGATTTGGCTGGCTGTACATAGCTCAGTTCATGTTCATAATATAGATTGCTTAAACAAAGGTATAGTTTTTTTTAAAGTTTATACATAGTTTTTAAGTGAATAAAAGGTATATTTATACAGTTAAGATATCCCAAATAGCTTAAGAAGAATGAAAATAATTTTTAAAACTTTCATAGTCTTCCATTCTTCACTTTTAAGTGGATTGGGAGAGACCCCATTATCTTGGCCACTCTTACCTACCAGTGAGTACAAATGAAAATGCTTTAAGGCACACAAATGAAAGAGCTTGGCTAATGTATATCTAGGAACTTTCAGAAAGGATATGCTGTGGAGATACTTTCAGGAATTCCAATAGCTAGAATTAATTGCAGTTTTGGAAACACCCAAAGAATGATCAGAAATGTTGTTATTTTATGTTCAACCTGACAAAGAAGATATCTCCTTTCCTGGGGGAGAGAGAATAATGGTGACAGATGCTAGAAGATGTCCAATAGAGGCAGCTCCATCAGCAGATAGAGTTGGGCATGGAGCCCAGTCGTCAGAGTGGAAGATACATGGAATCTAGAAATGGAAGATTGTCAGCTCCGTGTCTATCCCTGGCAAAGTCTTAAGCCAACTTAGCAGATGGTTCATCAGCATTTGGAAAAGGTGTTCCAGATTCAAACCAAGTGATAGGGAACCTCCCATGCTTCTTATCTGGTTCTGTCCCTCTTGACTAGGGAGATTTTTCATAAGGCTGTTTATGATAGCCAACATATGCTTTTTTTTTTTTAAGCTGGGAACAAAGAAACTTTGTTGGGGAATGGGTGGGTTTGGTGAGACCCATGCCAGCTGAAGAGAAAAGCCAGAAAGGCAAGAAGAGAGCTCCTATGGCCAGATTGATGGCATCAGAGTGGGCTTAGGAGAGCAGTGGGGGCTTTGGTAACTACCATGTTATGTTGAGTGTGCCACAACACTGCCTTTCTCACTGTAAATTTCAAGCCACCCCTGCCTTGAGAACACTTGGGCATTTATTTAAAATGTAGATTCCTGAGACTCATTAAATACCAGTTCTCTTGAGGCTTAGCTCAGGAATCTACTTTTAACAAGCTTTTGAGGCAATCATCAAGAATGTATAGATTTTATAACTTTTTCTTCAAGGATGGAAAGTTTTGCCATGAAGAAAGTTACCCAGATAGAGAAGTATGGGGTTTTTTTTAGCCATCTCATGAGCAGATTCAGTTTGTTTTGTTGTTTTGTTTATTATTATTATGACTCAGAGATTTCTTATCCTCCTCTACATCTAAGTAACTGCCCAAGGTCATACCCAGCCCTGATGCCATCTGGTGACAGCCACTGATACTGCAAAAGTAAGGCTACTGAGGTAAGTTTTTGAGTTCTGAAACTGGGATTTTTCATTAAAGACTGAAAGATTTAAAGAACAGTAGAGATATGAGAAGAAAATAGTTGCCTATGATCTTTCAGAAAAGTCAGACTCTCTACCCTCCTGGATTGGGAAGGGTGACATACTAGTACCTATGTAACAACTAGCTGTCCAGAATAAAAAGTATATCTATTAGGATACCCATAAGTTCATAATAAATGTCACCTATATAAAGATTATGCAAGAAAACTCATAATAAAATACACATTTCATTTTATCAAATTATATTACAATTGATTCACATAGAATGCTTTTATTTTTATCAAACTCCCATTTCCATAGCAACGTTTGATTGCAACTGACAAAGGAGTATAGGTCTACCTTATATAACATAGTTTCATTTATGTTAAGACCAAAGTGAAACACCACCACCACATGTCAAAAACCTCACTTGTTGGCCATTAATGTAAGCAACTTTTTGTTTGAGACAGATAATTGCTTTTTAATCCTAGAAAAAAAATAGCCGCAATTTTCTGTGGAATTCACAGTGTAATGTCCACAAGTTATGGCACAGTTTTTATCTGTGACATTGAAATCCTCTGTCACTTTCATGGGCTATCAACAGAACCATGAATCAAACTTGCTTTTTGATGTTTGCAATTTTATCGGTATCGATGCTTCTATCATGGCCCATTTCATGCTACTAAAACAATATAGCTGGAGGTGGAGTTGGAAGAGATGCCTGATTACATGTCACCATCTAGTATTTCCACCGCACAGATAGCACAGGTATTCTGAGTAGATGATAGAAATATGTGGTAAGAATTAAAGGAAATAATTATTCTGGGATATTTATTACCTTTCTTTCCAATATCATTTATTTAATTAGAAGTTTATATAATTTCACCTTTACCAATACCTTTGTTTAATAACCAGCCTTTAAAATTCCTAAAAATTTGATAATTGATTCTTAAGAGCTTCCATGAGCTGGCTATAGCACATCATTTGAACAGAAGCTCGTTGTCAGAACTCACAGACAGCTGCCAGAGTTATGGTCTTGCTATTGTGCTAGAACACAAATAAATACTCCAGTATGTTTTTATATTCACACAGAAATGCAGCTTTTCAGTAACTAACAAATGTGCCCCTCTCCTGGCACAGAGTCAGGAGGGATCGCTAAAATGATGAAGTCAGATTCAATAGAGAAGTTTCCTCTGCCACTTCTGGGAAACTATGATTTAAACAATTTGTCAGCTCTATGTTTTGTCAGTAGATACTCTGACATGGAAGTGTACCTGTGTGGCGCATCCTACTGACTTCAGCCAACTGGTTTTTGACAACTTTACATTCTCCATATGCTCTTCTGAATACAACAATGGTATGATGTTGTTGGTTTTTACTTTTCCATTTCTGTACCTGTTCTAAAAAAACATTTAGCTTCCAATTAAAAATTTGATGGTATTGTGGGTGCTGTGGCCACAAATTCAGCCTTTTGGAGCTTTTTGTGACTTCTGTATATAGTACTAAAGTTAATTTTCAGGTGATAAAAATTTGAAGCTCTCTGCCACATGCAAAAATAGTAGGATATAAGCCATGGTCTTTATGAAAATTCTTGTTTAATACAGTGCTCTGAAATGTTGTTGTATCTTTGGGCAGGGGAGTTTGGATAGCCACAGAATAAGTGGTACACCATTAAGCACTTAGTCTCATCGTGTTTTCTTAGTGTTCTGCTTGCATGCAGACTGTTAGATAGCTTTATTATATTCCCAGAGAACATTTCCTGAAGTATGGTTGAATGTCCCACTGTAGTATCTGGCCTCTATCAATATTTTCTGAACTGATCCCTGTAATTATGGCAAGGGGGCCTATTTACACAGAACTTTGCTTGCTGAATGACTGTAAACACAAAATTGCTTCAAGTTGCTAATTTTCTTTCCTGCTGTGGACATTGGCTATGACCCAGCAACTTGGCTCTAGTTCAACCATATAAGCTCTCCTGTTGCAGGCCCTTGAATATTACCTCAAGTAAAAATTGCTCTGAGGTTCACTGGTTCTTAATTGCAGTAAAGAAAATTCTCTTTTAGTATTTTTAATAAACATTTGCACTATAAAGTGAGAAAAGAACTTTTTATTATCTTAGAAAGCAAAACCAACCTTGTGGCTAGATAAGATGAGGAAGCCATCTGTGAGCATTTCTGATGCCATTTTCCATCTTTCTCTCCAAGCCACACTGGTCGCAAGTGGAAGATGTGTGTTTGGTGAAGCTGATTCCATGTTTCTGGATCAAGGGGAAAATTAAGACCACAATTAAGGACTTCCACTAAACATCCTATGGCCAGGTAGAAGAGAAGCACATGGTACACAGATGGCAGGCTGTGGACCAGAGGCTTTGGGGTGCCCATTGGTAAGGGATGCTTAATCACAGTTCCTCCAGGATGCTGTGCACTTTCTTGGACTCAGGGACCCTTCCCAGGCCATCTGGGTGCTCCACCCTGTGGCAGCCAGTGACAGTGCTGGGCAGAAGCTTCCAAGAGCAGACTCTTCACAGGTGCTTTTCTCTACTTTCTGGCTGTAGTTTACCAAGATGGAGCACTTCTGGGCACTTTGCAATCCCTATTGGTCAGAATGTGCAATGGTTCAGCTTCCCATTTTAACATATGTTGTCTGTATAGTATATTAATTTAACCTCTGTACATTTATTTATAAATTTAATAATAATCCAAATAAACATACCAGCATTTTTTTTTAAATGTAGAGGACAGGATTCAGTTCACTCCTGTGAGTCTATTCACAAAACAACTAAAACAACCATATTTATTTACTCTTGCCTAATTTTAGCTTTCTGCCAATTCTCTCCTTACTGTAAATAATACTTCAAATTTTGTCCACTGACACTAGACTATGTACACACACACACAATGAGGAAGTTTCCCATTTCAAATGTGTGTGTACACATACAAATGAGGCGGCAGCACAGGACAGCCTCTGGTACCATCTTCACGAATGCCATTAATTGCCCTCTGAGCTAATGTATCCAGCACAATATTGTGATTTTGTATAAAGCTACTCATTACCAAGCTATGAAGTGTGCTGAGACCTCAGAAATGTTTATGTTCTTACTCTTGCACTGGTGGAAGAATTCACTCTATCACTTGTATCCAAAGTCTTCGGTTATATGCTCTTGAGAGTTGAACATGACATGGTTGCATCGACTCTGTCCTTGCTGTTGCTTCTTTAATGGCAACTTGTGTTTCTGCCACTGTTGTATGATATGTTCTATCCCAATAATTTGCAAACAAACAAGCACATGCCTGTTATGTGGAGTACTTACAACTCATGGAGGACCAGCCTCATGAGAGCATTGTGAGAACAGCTGGTAGGTACCCTTGCATCTTCCTGTGTCAAGAATAGTATTGAAATCTTAACCATTGTTTTTCCTAGTTGGTGTTCCTTAGAAAAATTGCTATATTTTTTCATCTTATCTTGGCCATTCAATTAATAATACTGCTAGTAAAAATGAGTGATTGAAAAGATATTGCCTGCATTTCAATAGCAAATATGGCTAAAGGGAAATTAATTTCAAATTATATAATTTGTGGAGGAAAGGTGATAGTTAATAAATACATAGCTTTAACTAGTTACCAGCAGTCCAAGACTGACTTTGGCACAGGCAGATCAATAACTTAGGATGTGGGATATAGAGGGCCACACTAGTAGGGTTATACATTAGACCATGTCTGGCTGTTAACCATGTACTAGGGTTAAACCAGATGGGGAAAGTGGAGAGGAATGTGAAGGGAATCTCCTATACTTAGACCCTTGGAAATCTTTTTAGGGTAAGTTCTTCCAAGTTTAGTCTTGACCAAAGGACAAGGCTATTTGAAGACATCTGCTACCCCTAAGAGCCTCTTTTGGAGATGTCATTTCTCTAGCATTTTCTGAAGAGGTCACAAGTACCTCTGGTAACACAGTTATCTTCTAGAGAGGCACTTCAGTATAGTGTGTTGTAAAGTTAGTTTAAGAAATTGTGTCTGTCCATGGACCATTTTCCTTCTGTTATGTGCTATATGTAGTAGTAAACATTCAGAAAGAGTGAAATATTGTTTCATTTTCAGTCCTAAGAATGAGTAATTCTTTTTGTTTTAAATACAACCTCATACAGCCCAGGCTTGCCATGAATTTGCTACACAGTCTTGGCTATCCTCAGACTCTGGATCTTATTCCCTCTGCCTCCTGAATTTGGGGTTGAGGGCCAATATCACCATGCCCAACCTGAAAAGTGATCTTAATGATGGTTCTCTCTATAAGTACTCAAGCTTGCACATAGTTCTTAGAAGTTTTTTTTC
>NW_023505751.1:0-29393 GCF_004664715.2 Peromyscus leucopus | reverse complement strand
CTTGAATAACATTTGTAAACTCAAAAATGGATGCTGAGGAGAGCAAGGATTATCTTCAAATCCCAGCTGCCAAAATCAGGAGGCAACTGAGGAGGATTAAACGAATGAAATAGAAAGGATGTTCATAGTAAGACTGAGTGTCCCCAGAATAGCACCCCTGGAGCATTTAACAAATATGTATGAGTATAGAACCCAGCCATGATGATGAGCTCTGATGAGGCCTGATCTCAGGCTTGGGTAGGGAGGCATTGTTCACACCATCCAGACAGACCTCTTTTGTAATGATCTGGCAAATGGAGCCGAAAACTAGCTAGAGCAGTTCTAGGTAGCTCAGTGGGGATCCTGGAAGTTGCCATCTAGGGGTTTTTTGTGGAGACAGCAACAGTGTGTACACAGAGGCTGACCACAGTCCAGGTGAGGCAGGTCCTTGGGGAAAGGTCTCCTCAAAAAGAACAGGAATATGGTGTCAGGCTACAGAGACCTTCTAAGCCATAAGATCAATAACATTGCAGCCTCTTCCAGAATAAGAGTTTCTGGATCATTGTTTGGAGAAATTCTGGATTGCAGAAGAATTAAGTAAGAATGTGTGATTCCTCATGAAGCATTTACTCAGGCTTTTGGATGGCCGTAGGAGAAGGGAGGTACTATGAGTGGAATTACAGATTGTTTCATAATCTGCCTCATAATTTTTAATGTGACTGTGTCCAGAAACTGAGAACAGAGATCTGAGATTCACTGAGGCTTTGCTTCTATGATGCAGAAGCAGGAAATACCCTGTGAATAATATACACCAGCAGAACAATGAGAGAGTAGGTAAATGAGCAGGCATGAAACCACCAGATGAAGAAGAGAAACACATTCATACTTTTTACTCTTGGTATTCTGTTGCCATAGTCCCTCCCACTATCCTGAATTTTACTTATATTTGTGACACGTGTATGTGTGTGTTGAAGTTTTGTTCCTTCTTTTCATATCTCTTCTTTTATACTCAACATGAATTATGATATTTAACAATAGAGGTCAATGCAGTGAATGTGATTTGTGTATTTTCATTGTATACAATATTTCATTGTTCTAAATATATGACAAATAGCATTCTTTCTGGAAGAATTTTATCCACTGATTTTTATTTTATGGGTAAATGTGTTTTTGGTTGCATGTGTGTCTGTGCCTGGTAACTACGAAAGGTCAGAAGAGGGCATTATTGCATGGAGGTTACAGGCAGTTAAGAGTCCCATGTGGGTCCTGGGAATTGAACCTGGGCCTCCGCAAGAGCAGTAGTAAGTGTTCTTAACTATGGAGACTTCATTCCAGCCCCTTAGTATTCTTACAATGATGACATTCAGGTTATTAATTGTGATTCAGAATAGGCATAACAGAAATGACTTTATGTTCGTCTGTTGGTTCGCAGTGCCACTGTTTTTTAGAGTATATTCCCTGTTTGAAGTTCAGCCCTTTCCACAGTGGCTCCTCAAGTAGGTCCCCTGCTGGTGAGATGCCACCATTTCCAGTGCTCCACTTCCTCACCAACTCTTGCTCTCCTCATGCTGGTTAGGGTGTATGTGTGTGTCCATGTGAAACGCCATGACTGCTTTTTTTCTTGGCTGCCAAGGTTGACCATCTTTTTATGTGTTTATTTGTCATTCTGGCTTCCTTTCTTGTGAAAGGCTGTTCAGCACACTCTTCTGCTGCTTTCTCCTCCATGATGATCTAAGTTCTTTTTATAGTCTGTATGTAAGTCTATGTTAGTGATATGCACTATAGTCATCTGTCAGTTTATGGTGGTGTGTGTGTTAACTCTGTGGTGACTTATTTTTGTAACAATTTTTATTAGTGTGTGGAGGGGTGAATGGGTACTTACATGTGTCAAGCATGGAGGTAAACGTACAACTCAGGTGGGGGGGGACTCGTTCTAGCTTCCTAGGCAAGGTCTCTTTGGTTTTGCTCCTGTGCTTCATACTCTAGGCTAGCCTGGCTTTGAGCCTGTCTCCCATCTCCCTGTAGGACTGTTGAGATTACATACATGCTACCATCGTGCTTTTTACATGGGTTCTGGGGGTGGAACTCAGGACTTCAGACTTGTTCAGCCCCTCCCTTTACCCACTGAGCTATCTGTCTGGACTGCATGGTAACTTTTAATAGAAATTCTTATGCCTGTTATTGTAAAAATGTATCAATGTTTTCCATTGTAAACTAGCATGGCAGTGTCTTCGTTAAGAATCTTGGTATGTTGTTAATACTTTTCTATTGCAAGCTTTTGAGTTTGTAGGATCTGTTTGCTTGTGTTTGAGATAGATTTTCACTATGTATCCCTGGCTGACCTTGAACTCACTATAGAGAGTAAATCAAGCTAGCCTCAAACTTGTAATGATATGTGTGCCTCTGTCTCCCGAGTGCTGTAATTTCAGAAGGATGCTACCCTGCATGGCCAAAAGTTTTAAAGTTTTGACATCTTTATTTTCTGAAATTAAAATATAACTACATCATTTTCTCCTTCCCTCCTTGCTACCTCTTCTGTATACTGCCCCCACCTTTCTTTCTCAAATTTATGGCCTCTGTCCTACCTTCTAAATTGTTCTTATACATATGTATGTATCAAATGTAATTTCTGTCTTCCCAGAATAGTGAGTTTGTTTTTTTTTTTTTTTATCATATAACAGAGGCATCTTGAATTGGTCTGCTCTGGCTGCCATAACAAGATCCCACAGGATAAACATCTAAGCAGACATTGATTTCTTACAGTTCTGGAGCCCGAGGAGTCTAAACTCAAGGTGTTAGCAAGGCTCACAGCTGATGGCACTCTCTCCCATCTCGCCTTCCCAACATCCTCACTGCTGAAGAGAGCCTGATCACTAACCTTATAAGGACTCTAGTTCCACCACGGGGCCCCACACTCATGACTTCCTCTAAATCCAACCACTGTTCAAATGACCCATCCCAAACTACCATTACATTAGAGGATTCAACTCCAGTTCATTTATGACACACCCCAGATTTATTCTTCTAGGTCGATATGGAATTTTCTGGAGTGTTTCCCCAGTGATGTGAAGGGCAGTGCATGCTCTGTCATATGTGGATTACCATTTAAGAAGAATCTGCTTCTGGATTCCTTTTCCCATCCATTGTTCTGCTGCACTGCACCTTCACATTGCATGGTTTGCCAAATGCTCTTATTCCATAATGCACCTTAACATCTAAAAAAGCAAAAACTTCTCTTGGTTCAGTTTTGACTGATACTTGATTTTTCACATAATTTTTAAAGCTGCAATGTCAAACAAAAATTCTTTCTTTTAGGATCTTAAACTATCACTATATTATAAGGACCAGATCACAGGAAAATAGTTTTTTAAAAGTTAGAATTTTCGCCCCTTCATTTTCAATTTGTCTTAACCATACACTGATACAATTCTGTGGACTTCCCAGGGACTCTGAATCCTTAAATTCAACTGAAAATATTTTTAAAATGCATTTGTACAGCACTGACATTGCATTACATGTTTTGTCCTCGAGGGATTGGGTAGAGCATTTGCCTAGCATGAGCAAATGATCTTGTCTGATTTTGGAGGGTGTGAAGTCTATGAGGCAATTTAAGGCAAGTTCACATCTTTGCATTCACAGTGTTCTTTCCATTTATGTTAGCTTTATTTGAAGCCTTGCCTTCAGGATTTGTGGTTTTTCTACATAAGGTCCCTGCCAGGTCTTGTCAGATTTGTTGTTAGCTACCCATTTTTGTTACCTTAAATGATAACTTCTCAAATAGCATTTTATGACTATTACAGGTGTGTAAGTGAAATTTTATGTTTCTCTTGTGAAATTCTTAATTCTTATAGGTGCTTCTGAAATTTCTCTGTAAATAATCAGTCATGTATGAATTATGATGGCTTTGCTGCTTTCTGGTCTGTACCTTTTATTTCTTAGTCTTTTTGGTTTTGTTGTTGTTGCTTAATGCACAAACTAGGATATCCAGTAGGGTTTGAACTAGTAAATATGGAGGCAGGCATCTTTGACTTGTTGCATATTTTAGATAGAATGTCTTTACATTCCTGTAGAGTATGATTTTTTTTTCCTAGAGGTATTGTGTGGGCACCTTCAACATATCCAGGAGGCATTTCTCTGCCAAGTATGGTATCTCACACCATCAATTCCAGCACTCAAGAAACTGAAGCAAGAGAATTATAAATCTGAGACCAACTTGAGCTTCGTAGTTAAACCTTGTGCCAAATAAAAGTCTATTTTTGTTCCTAGTGGACTGAGTTACATCATAAAAGGTTGTGTCCCTTTCTCAAATGCTATAACTATATAATCAACTATAATAACTGTATTAATCTACTATGATGGTCCATTATATTGATCAGTTTTCTAATTTTCACTCAATCTTATATTCTAGTTTAATCCAAACTTGCTTTGATGTGTTACCTTTTCTGTACACTGCTGAGTTCAGTTTGCTGATGTGTTTGCACTGAAACATGTGACTGGTACATGGAGTTCTCATGTGCTGTTCTTGTTTGCTCTGAAAGCAAGGTAGTTTTTACTTCATCACCTTAGTTGGAGGACTATTTTGGATCTTCCATTCATTCCTGCTTGGTGCCCCTGGAGGCCTCAGGTTTTTATTTCTCTCTCTCTCTCATGCTGTAAAAACTCCCTTGGTGTTTGGCTTCTCCCGAGGTTCAGACAACAAAGAAGTGAGGAGAGGGAAACTGGGATGTCTGTTTCTTGGAAAGTCTGTGGACTGGCCATAACCTCCAGTCAAACCCAACACTCCCAAAAGTGTCTTTGTTTTGAGATTATTCTTTGAAGGCTACTTTTCTGGGAATAAAATTTAGGTGAATAAAACTCTCTGTTACTTTGATTTGGGGGATGTGAGCTAATCATTCCATTGTTTCCTAACTTCCTTTTTAAAGTCAATATTTACTGTGCCATTTACTACTGCGTATGTCAGTTTTCCTTTTTATTGATCTTTAGATCTTCCTTTCCTTCTTAGTGTTCTATACTTTAATTACAACATTGCTATTAGGCATTTCTTTTTGTTTATCCTGATCAGGATTTAGTCCTGAATCTGAGTATCTTTTCTCTAATTAATTCTGGAAAATTCTTATATGTAGTTGCTTTTATATTTTATTCCTTGTGGCTCCAGTTGAGATTTGAGCATCTCTGGCTTTTTTTTCTTGGCATTTCTATTGGCTAATGACTCATCAGGTCTTACTGCCTATTTTATTTGTAGCTATAAAATTATCTGGCTTGAAACTTTATAAAAATGTGTGCATTTAAAATACATTCCTCCAACCATGATTTGAGATTGAGTCTATAAGATGTAAAAGTGAACAGTTTAAAAAAAAAAATCCTGAGCTTTAGAGATTTGGGCGGTTGGCAGTATGTATTATTGTTGGAAACTGGTTACAGAGATGCTTTTTTTCCCTCCTTTTTCTAGGTCAAGTCCAAGACAGGATGTATCCCCACTATCTACCTGTTTCACTCATCTTTTAACAATGTGACCTGGGCTTTGGGAATCTAGCTTTAAGCAGGACTGTCTCACGGTCCTTTGAATACCAGGAGCTAAACACTAGAGCACATTCCCCTCCTTCCAACCCAGCTCCAGGGCTTACTTACCTCGGTGGATTCATAGTTACTGTTTCCGGTCACTGAAAAATTCTATTTTTGCCTCATTAGCTGTGCTGCACACTTAGAAGAATTTTGTAAGCTAGTGTTACTTCTTATCTGGAGGGGTTTCTGTGAATACTTACCTTAATGCTGGAAACTGCTGTGATGCTTGAAGCTTCTTTAAAAAAAAAAAAAAAAAAAACACCTTATTTTACTTATAGTAACTGAACACCATCTATTTATTATGTTTGCTTTGCCATCTAATAGAACTCTACAAATCCTACAATCTAAACTCTTCATTTGGCAGATGAACGTCAGATGGATGCCCCATTAAGAGATTCAGCCAGGGATTCATAGCTGAGTATCAGCTGAGTGTGGATTAGGATTGCTTTACAGCAGTCACTCTGTTTAGTTCACATGATGGGCTATGTTGGTTTACCTCTGTCCCCTTTGCCTGCTACTCCTACCAAGCTCTTATGCCCCATCTATAAGCTAAACTTTCTGTGTCCCGGATTGGGAAAAGTCTCTGATATTTGCTTTCCATGTCACTTTGTACGTCTACCATTACATACACTGTTTTCTTCTGTTCATTTGTTCAGTTTTATTTCTTCCCCGGCCGACTGTGCTGTTAAATGCAAAAGCCAAGTTTAACTTGTTTCTCACTTTGTAGAGCAGCTAGCCTAGCACTGGCAATCCCCTGCATTGGCCTCCTGAGAATTGTGATTGCAGATGTGTACCATGATAATTCAAGTCTATCTTTTATCTTATTAAGATAGTGAATAAAATGAAGTTCCCATGAAGGACTCATTTGGTGAGGCTCTAGGGATACTGGACTTGAAGATGTTATGTAGTGGTAAACCATGAACCAATTAATCTCTGTTAAGTTTTATTCCTCTGGAAAGAGTGTGAACTTTATAAATACTCACATTGAAATAAAATTTAATCTTCATAATTTCCTTGGGAGAAATAAAATTGAAATTATTGAGTGTAAAAATGATGGGTTTTGCTCTCAGCCATGGAAGCCAGAGCAGTAATAATATAATGGACATTGGTGGAGATTTGTCTTAGTCAAGAGAGAGGACAGTTCCTGGCAGGAGGTCAACATTTCAGAAAGCCTGAGTTTGGCTCATCAGGAACACTGACTACAGGCCCATGCACTTGACATTTATTACATGCTCCAGGGCAAATAGGCCCAAGACACATCAGAAATCTCTTTCTTGGTGGTCTGCTTCTTGGCTGGTAGCTCAGAGGCTTTCTGTAGTCCTCAGACTCTTCCTGAGAGAGAGTGTCACAGTTTCTCTCCTAGTGACAGTAGAAGTTAGGAGAACCCCTTTCTGCCAGCATGGATATATTGTGTTCAGAAAGGGACATAGTACAACATAGGCCATTAAAAAAATTAATACTTTAAAGCCTATGTTTCCATTCAAGTACAAAGCTATTTCCAGCAATTTGTAGTAGCCAATTTGTGAATTCCCCTATATTTTCCATGAGCATCAGACCATTTACAGATTGAAAGAGGTAAGTATGTAATTCTGCCCAGATAGGAAAGGATGTAAGGGATGTTTAGTGTGTGTGTTCTGCATGGTTGAATACAGATGAAGTGGGCTCTATAATCAGAGCTTGCTAGGTGAAATGTATATCATCCCATTGTTCTGCAAGTCACAAGCAATGATCATATGATTTCACAACTGTGTCGTATCTAAGGGTATGCTGGTAGATAGTGTCACCAGGCTGGAGGGTAGGGCCAGGGGAGTATAGCTGACATATAGAATGTGCTGATTCTTGTGTTGGCATTACTCCCAGCAAGCCTGATTTCAGTTTGCCAGTGTAACCTCACTGAAGGCAAAGTTGGGTGAAGATGCTGGCAATTGGTTTTTCTAGCTGGTTACAGCTGATAACATCAGCTCAGGATATCACCACATGTGGGACTAAACATCCTAAGGACTGCTTGGTTCACTGATGCGAAGGACTGCAAAGTCCTATAGACAGCCCTGGTTTGTGCTCTCTGCTTGGGAAGCCAAGTTCCATCTAAGTGCTTATCAGGAATCTAGCCATTGCTGGGGTCTACTGAGCTGTGTCTGTGTGAGAATCCACTGAGTCTCACTCTGCATTATTTTTCTACTCATTACCCATCAGACACATAATCACTCTGCTGTTTGAACTACTTAGAGTGAGCAATGGCAGAAAGAGCTGTCGGATGGAGCTCTTGAAACAAAGGGTGGATGAAGCTCCAAGCCTCTTAGAGATAGATCTCAAGAGCTTTCAAAATAGCATAATTATTGGAACAAAGCAAAGCATCTCAACCTGTGGCCCATGACTCTTCAAACCTTTCAAGGAATCATATATCCGATATCCTGCATGCCAAATATTTACATTATGATTCATAATAGTAGCAAAATTGCAGTTATAAAGTAAGCAATAAAAATAATTTTATGGTTAGGTTCACCACACCATGAGGACCTGTATTAGAGGGTCACAGCATTAGGAAGATAGAGAACTACTACTGTTTTAGATGGAGTCTGTAATGCAGACAACAGCATGTATAATGCATGCATATGCTTTTAAATAAACAAAAAACACTAGTTTAGAACTTAGCTAAATGAGAAGGACATTATCAGTCTTTTTTGCAGAATTCTGTATGTCCCTTGACTATCCCCCAAGTCTTTCCTGGAGTTAATCAATATATTGAAGTTCAGATTTACAGTTCCTTTGGTTTTTAAAATAATTTACCATATAGCAATAGGTTGCCTAGTTTTTCCTATTTTTGAAATTTATTTTAAAAAACATTCTCTATATTATTCTGTAAACTATGTTGACTATTATGTTATTAGAATAATTGATGTTTAGGTACATAACCATAGTCTTTTTAACTTAATTGAATTTATTTGTTGTTGTGGGTTTTTTGTTGTTTTTTTGAGACAGTATCTTGGAACATACACTGTCTTTGGTCTGACTGTGGAACTGAGATTACATTGAACACTTGATTCTCATGTCTCCATGCCCACAGTGTTGAGATTGCAGACATGAGCTTCCTTGCCCAGCTTTTATTTTCTGTGGTGATGTTTTAGCATCTGTTGTATGGCACACCATAACTTATGCAGTTGAATTACTAAGTATGTTTCTACTTTAGAAACTATTGCCATTATACATTCTTATGCATACTCCTACTAAATAGGAGCAAGAATTTGTCCAGTGAATATGTCTGGGAATGGTCAAAGAACATCCTTAAGTAGTCTGGCCAGTTTAGTACTGCCTGTAGGATCTGACCTATTTCATACTGTATTCTTGCCAACACTTAGTATCGCTACATATTGTGTCTAATAATTTGATCACAGATTGCTTGCATTTTATGCATTGACAATTTGTAGCATATATAGATAGATAAAGACTATTTTGTTCATGTGTGTGTGTACATGTACATGATATGTGTCTACATGATGTGCGTGAGCCACCACCTACATTCATCTACATTCTTATCTTTTCTCAGACAGGATGCCAGGATCTCTGTGAACCCAGCACTCACTGATTGACTAGCCTTTTTGGACAGTGAGCTCTAGGGATCTGCTTGTCTCTGCCCCTCCCCAGTTGTTAGGATCACAGACATGTGTGAACACACTCAGCTTTTACATGGGATCCAGAGATCCAAACTCAGGTCCTGATGCTTATGTAGCACACACTTTACCCACTGAACCCCCTCCCAGCCCCATTTTGTTAGTCCTTTCCCTTCTAATTCTTTTGATGTCTCCTGTCACTGTAGCAGGAATCTTAAAAAGTTCTTATTAATAAAATCAAACCCGAGGCCAGTTATTGGGGAATTCTGGAAGGTCAGAGAGACAGAAAAGCCACAGCTATCTCACCTCGCCTGATCCTCAGCTGGTCTTGTCTCCTCAGACTGGAGGCCTCTGAGTCCTCATCCGGAATGGTCTCAGCTGAATTACTGCTCAAAAGCCTGAAGCTTAACCAGCCAAATGCTTAACCAGCCAAAAAATCTTCTAGTTTCTGGTCCTCACGCCTTAATATATCTTTCTGCTTTCTACCACCACTCCCTGGGATTAAAGGCTGGCTTTCTGGGATTAAAGGTGTGTGTCACCATGCTTGGCTATTTCCAATGTGGCCTTGAACTCACAGAGATCCAGAGGATTTCTATCTCTGGAATGCTAGGATTAAAGGTGTGAGTGCCACCATTTTCTAGCCTTTGTATTTAGTGGCTGTCTGTTCTCTGACCCCAGATAAATTTATTAGAGTACACAATATTTTGGGGAACACAATACCACCATGTCACCCCATCTTTATTACTTGTTTCATTGTGTTTTCTAGGACTAGTTTCTAATCTTAAAAGAAATTATTTGAAGTATTTCACCATTAGGTGACACATCGAATTAGACTATTTGAAAACCTGAGTGGACATGGAATTTTATTATTTGATTTTTCTGAATCTATTGCACTAAGCCTATAAATTGTGTCTTTCATCTTTCAATGTTTTATATTATATGACTGTTTTCTAGTTTTATTGAAAATTTGTTCATGGTCTACTGTTCTTCATAAACAGATACACATGACTCTGTGTGTGTGTGTGTGTTTTCCTTTCAGTTGTTTTTATAATGTTCTAATCTTTTTCAGCTATATTTTGTAAATTAAAACCAGTGGTTTATTTTCTTGATCTCTGTTCATCTAGTTGTATAATTTGGTTTTATATAGAATCCTTTAAAATTAATTGTAAAGCCAGATATTGTTGCACATCCATGTGATCCCACTACTAGGAAGGTTGAGCAGGAAGTCAACCTGAGTCACATAGAACGTGTCTTTAAAAACTAAACTAAACTAAAAACAAGTTAGGGGGCATTGGATCTTCTCCTCTTCCCTCGAAGATTTTGTATAATATCTACTACTTTTATCCACAGTGTTTAGTGAAATGTGGCATGCAGTGTTCAGGTATTTTCTTTGAAGGAAATCATTTAGCTACATTAGTGGCCAGGAGACCAACACCATTTTCTATTTCTTCCTAATGCACTGATTGTTTAGACTTGTTTGATAATTTATTTCTTCTGTTTTAAATGTATTGACTGAATTTCTTCACAGCCTTACTCTGTTTTCTGTCTGTAGTCACACTGTCCCCCCTTTTAACATCATTCATCCTTTCCTTGGTTGGTACCACTGGACCTTTGTCAGCATTTCAAGGTTGTTTGGGCACTAGCATTCTATTTTACTTACTCTGTTTTTGTCTTCTACTTTTTTATTCAATTTTCCCATTATTTTCTAAGTATTTTCATCTTTAGTAATTTTGAGTCTTTCAGTGTTAAAAATGTACATCCAGTAACTGATGGATGCAGATACAGAGACCCACAGCCAAGCACTTGGCCAAGCCCAGAGTTCAGTTGAAGATAGAGAGGAGGGACTAAAGGGGGTTAAGATCATGATGGAAAAACACAGGGACTGCTGACATGAGCTGGAGGGAGCTCACAGATTCTGGACTGACAGCTGGGGTGCCTGCACAGGACCAAACTATGCCCTCTAAATGTGGGTGACAGTTGTATGGCTTGATCTGTTTGTGGGGCCTCTGGCAATGGGACCAGGACCTATCCCTGGTACATGAACTGGCTTTTTAGAGCCCATTCCCTATGGTAGGATGCCTTACTCAGTCTTGATGCAGTGGGGAGGGCCTTAGTCCTGCCCCAACTTGGTATGCCAAACAGTGTTGACTACCCAAGGGAGGCCTTTCCCCCTTATGAGGAGTGAATGGGGGATGAGGTGGGAGGGGAACAGAAGAAGGGGAGGGAAGAGTAACAGTGGTTGGTATCTAAAATAAAAAAAATTTAAATAAAATAAAACATGCCAGGCGGTGGTAGTGCACGCCTTTAATCCAGCACTCGGTGAGGCAGAGCGAGGTGATCTCTGTGAGTTCAAGGCCAGCCTGGTCTAGAGAGCAAGATCCAGGACAGGCACCAAAGCTACACAGAGAAACCCTGCCTTGAAAAATCAAAAAATAAAAATAAAACAAATACAAAAAAATGTGCATTTTAATAATTAGGACTTAGCTTTGGAAAAATGGTCAATTTTCTACTTCTTACCCTATTTTAACTTTCAGGTGCCCTTGAAATAGGCTTTTGTATAAGCTAACCCAGATGAATTTAAGCCTTTACATTTTCTCAGAAGTACTGCTATAGCCATGTGTCCACAGATACTGATGTTCTATGTTTTCATCTTTCTAATGTCAAAATGTGACTCTTGAGTGTTGTTTTAAAATGTTCTGTTTCATTTTTAGTGGGTTAATTTAACAGTGCAGTTCTGATCAGATGGCATGGCTTGTTTTACAGATGGTTTACTATCTCATGAAATTTGTTTGTGTTCTCTTACACCTAGATTTTATAAAGGGAGGGGCTAGGTGTGTTTGAGAAGGTGACCACCTTACTTTCTCATAGTGACTGAAATTTCTCACATACCAATTATTGATAAAATATGGTTGGAAATTTCCTACTGTGGTGGTGCATTTTTTAGTTCCTTCTCAGTAGTTCTATCACCTTTTGCTTCCTATAGAGTTAAAATATAATAATAGTACCTCTTTATTTCTGGCCTTTTGGGGTATGTGTGTGTGTGTGTGTGTGTGTGTGTGTGTGTGTGTGTGTGTGTGTTCATACATGCATCTATTGAGGCCAGAGGTCAATGTTGACTATATTCTTGTTTCTCTTCACCTTATCTTTTATGGTATTTATTCGTATTGTGTTGGCAAAACAGGTGGGTGGGGTGTAAATGTTAGAGCTCACCTGCAGAGATCAGAGGACAACTTTTGGGAGCTGGTTCCAGGGGTTGAACTCAGGTCATCAGGCTCAGGCTTGTGTAGCAAGTATTTTACCCACTGCGCCATCTCATTGACGTTCCACCTTGTTTTTGACACAAGTCTCTCACTGATCTGGAGCTCAACAGTTGGCTAGCCTGGCTGGCCACTGAGCGCCCAGATCCTCCTATCTCTATTTTCAGTGTTGGGATGCCAAGTATGCACTGCCATGTCCAGCTTTTCATATGGATGCTGGGGAGCTGAATTTGATCTATGTTTTTATACTACAAGCACTTTACCCCTGATCTAGTGGTTTGGTCACTGTTGAAGCTTTTGTGAGTATTTTGTGTCTTTCACAAGATATTTTTTGCCCTCAAGTGTACTTTGGTATTTATAGAGCCATACAACTTTTTGCTTACTTTTGTCTTGTATTTTTTCTATCTTTTTACTTGCACATTTCCACTACCCCTATGTTTGAAAGGTAAAAAATCTAAATTAAGCTGAATTAAGAAGAATTTTATTCTGAATCCACTGACACCCATGCCTTTGCCTAGGGTAGATGCCTTTGAAAGCAAAGCCTGTGACTTAGCACAGTAAATCTGCATGTGGATGAATGAAGCATAAAATGAAAATTGTAACAGTATTCTCGTATCTTAAGTTGAGCTTCTTGGAATCAGAGGCCGAGAGACACAGTCTCTCTCTGTGGGGCCCCGGAGTACGTTGAATTTCTGATCTTCCATGCCTTCACCCTTGAGTTCGAGAATTACAGACATGTGCAACCCATGCCTGGTTTCTGCAGAGCTGGAGAATAACCAGGATTTTGTGCCTGCCAGGCAAGCACTCTACAGCTCCAACCTTGACAGTTATTCTTGTGCAAGTGATTTTTTTTTTTTTTGAGTGACTATTTTTTCGGTGTTACCACTAAACATGAATGGAAACCAGAAAGGTTAGGTCAGAGAACTGGGGAAGATGGGCGGTGGACTAAATGAAGTCTAGGAGCACTGGAATATGAAGCACCCCAGAGACATCCCACTTGGAAGTCAGGGGCCTACAGATCACCCCAAGTAGAGGGTAGAACTTGCCAGTCATTTTATAGATGACACTAGTGAACTGAGAGGAAATCTCACAAGAGCAAGGCAGCATGAGCTGTGAGCAGCTCCTGAGGATGTGCGTACTAGCCTTGTCAAGATCTAAACAGGGCACAGTGGCATGGCAGAAAGATGGGAAAGAGGTGAGAAGACACAGGAGGGACTGTGTCTCACATCACCTCTGAAATGGAGGGACATGATGGTAATGTTAAAAAGAGACCTTCTTATCCTTCCCCCATCCCACCTCCCACTCTACACTCTTCTGGGCCAGTCAGCTTGCCTTGGGGTGAATATCAAAATATCTGCACAATGAGTTGGCTAGTATTGAGATGGAGGCTGGAAGCAGGAGTGGAGTCTGCATCGCTCCCCTGCCAGTCCCATTATCCCATGGCTGAGGACATGGGCTGAGTGGAAAAACTTCTTTAGATCCTGCAACAACTCAAGGAGAACTTAATAGATTTGTCAAGGACAGCAATTTCATCTCTGAAGAAAGGTGGCACTAGTCAGGGAGAACGTCCCCTGGGATGAGCTTTAATGATCTGCTACCTTTGGAAGCATTACTGTCCAGAACAGCAAGCCAGCTTCCTGACAGAAAGCCTCCTCCCCAGGATTGGCGTATGCTGCTTGGAAAATGAGTTTTGAGCCTTTGGAGAATCTAAGCAGCTCTGTGGTATTTACAATACTGCATTACTGTCCAGTAGCTAAGTGTGGTCTAATTCTGACAGATGGCTCTCCAGGGAAATGTTCCTTTCAGATTGGATTATGCCTGCATGCTGAAATGCTCTAATTAAGGGAGTCTAAATAAACATGGTGGGGGAGTGAGGGGGTGAGCTGTTTCTTAGGAAGCTGCTTTGGAAAGCATCCATGTTTGCAGTCTTTATCTCCCAGCCCCCACTCTCCTGCTACATGGAAATCTAGGCCACTGCTTTGCTAAAGACAGGAACACTGGTCAGTGGCCAGTCAGGCTTCGTTTCTTGCAGAGCCCATCCTCTCCAAGCACATTCCCATCTGGTTTCCTCCTTGGTTAAACCGTCACAGGGTGAAACATCCAGAATACATGTTAGTATTAAGATGAGCTTGAATGACTTTTTTAAAAATTGCAACTGACCTACAAATTCAGCTATGTCACACATCACTAACATTTCTCTTGGAAGCCTAGTACATGGTTTTATTTTTTTAATTATTTAAAACTAAAAGATATATTTTTTTCAGCATTTCTTCCTGCCTCCCTCCTACCTTGCCTCTTTTTTCTCCTTTTCTCCTTCTTTGCCCTCCCATGGCCTCCCTTCATTTTTTCCCCCTGAGCTAGGAGTAAAACCCAGGGCCTTGCACATGTCAAGCTGCACCACAAGCCTTCTATTATGGCTCTTTAAAGTAAGTGTGTGTGTGTGTGTGTGTGTGTGTGTGTGTGTTGTGTGTGTAGTGTAGTGTACACATAGTGTGTGTATAGTAATAGTATGCAAGGTGGAGGACAGAGAAAAACTTGTTGGAGTTTATTCTCTCCTTCCACTGTGTAGGTTCTAGGGACTGAACTCAGGTCTTCAGGCTTGGCAGCAAGCACTTTTACCTGCTGAGCCATACCACCTACCCTTTATTATCTTTTTGCAATATTTACCAAGTTCAAACCTAAATCATTACAGGGGAAAGTACAACCTGGTGTGAGATACCTGTGGATGATTTTTTGCATAGGTGACTTGCAAAACAAAGCCTACTTTGAAAGTCAAGAGGTGACTGTTGGGTCAGAAAGTAAACTCTGGTTCTATTTCTTGCCCTTCTTTGTTTCTGTAGATGGAGGCAGTGTTCTAAGGCATTGAGGGTACATTGGCCCTACTGTCTTGAATTTTAGATGGGATAAGTCGTAAGTAAATTGCACAGGTTACTTACAATGTTGGCTGGCACTGAAGGAGATGCCAGTGAATCTCCAGGGTTCTCAGAAGAAATCACATTAAAGACTAAAGGATGGATTAGGAGTTTGTCTAGATAAGAGCAAAGTCCCCAACAAAGAAATTGGACATGTAAAAGCCCTGCAACAAGAACAATGTTGTCAAGTCTAGGAGATGATCATGCAGGGTGATTAAAAAAGAGAGAAACAGAGGGGACGAGAGACTAGAACTCAATCAGGAGCAGTAAGGGGTTCTTGTAGGCAAGAGTAAGTGTTTTGGGTCTTGATGAATCATTTTTGAAGGATTTTGAGCTACATAGTAATGTGAATAGATACATCTTCTTAAAACATTGCTCTCTAACTACAGTGCAGAATTGACTCCTGGTCTGAGAGGGAAAAGTCAGTCTTTTGTCAAAGGCTAGAGGGAGAGGGTAATTCTCACCAGTGTGGTGGTCATAGACATGGAGAAAAGTGGCAGATTCTAAATGTGTTTCAAAGTAGTCTTATTGCGGGACAATTGGCATATAATATAGTGCATATGTTTGAAGTATGCAATGTGACAATTCTTGACATGTGTATACATTTGTGAATCCATCCTCTATAATCAAAATAATGAACACATTCGTTACCCCAAAACTCACTTGTGCCCCTCTATAACCTTCCTGCCTCCACAGCCTAACACCCATCTCCAAGCCCTTGGCAACAGGATCTGTTTTCTGTCACTCTGGATTAGTATGTATTTTCTGGGATTGTATATAAGTTAGAATCACACTGTGTGTGCTTTAGCATCTTCAGTCAGAATAATGATTGTGAGGTTTATCCATCCTGATATGTGTGTCTGTAGTTCCACCCTTCTCCTGCTAGTACACTTCCATTGCAGAGATGTCCCTGCTCCTGGCTGCTGGAGGCCTTGACTATGGGTGAGCACTGGTTTATTTTCAGTTTGAGGTGTGACAAATAAAGTTGCTATGAGTATCATGTTTTACATGGACACCTTCCTTCACTTCTCTCACATACTCACCTATGAATAGGATGAATGGGTCATGTCATAGGCATGTGTTGTTATATCTTTTTAGAAACTGCCAAACTGTTTGCCACAGTGGCCATGCTGGGTTTTGGCTCACTCGCAGTTTCAGTATATGAAGATCCTAGTTCTGTGTCCCTACCAGTTATTGGTGAACTGGGCCTTAAATTTTAAGACATTCTAAGAGGTGTGAAAGAGAAGCACATTATGGCTTTGCCTCTCCCTGGTGACACAAGCTGCTGACCATGCTTTCATGTGCATAACCACTGTCTCTTCATCTTCCATAAGTGTCAGTTCAACTGCTTTGTCTGTTAGATATGATTGAGTTCTGAGGGTTCTTTCTATGTTCTGATGCCAGTCTTTATCAACTATCTAATGGGCAAACATTCTTTCCAAAGCTATGGCTTATATTTTTATTCTCTCAGCATTATGTTTTGGCAGGGGGTAGTCCTTAATTTTGTTAAGTCTATTTTATTAATCTTATCTTTCTTTTGAGTGTGATGTTTTAGTAGTGTGTCAAAGAAATCTTCACATAATCCGAATCCATACAGTGTGGCTTTACTGTTTTCTTGAAACTATTTATTCTTATCTCCTACATTTATGAATTTGATCCATTTGAGCTCATTTTGATATATGAATATAGTATGAGGTATGAAATAATTTTTGTATGTGGTATCCAATTGTTCTAGCATCATTTCTCAAAAAGAGTATACTTTATTCAAATGATTTCCTTTTATGTTTTTGAAGAAAATCACTTGATCATATATTTTGTCCTGGACTCTTTATTCTTTCCATTGTTCTATTTATCTAACTTTATTCCACAATATTTAAATTGTAGATGTGTTAAGTCCTGAAGTCAGGCAGTCTGCATGCTCTAACTTTGCCCTACTTTTCCAGGATGGTTTTGGTTTTCCTACATCCTTTGCATTTCTGTATGTATTTTATAATCAGCTTATATGTACATAATCTTTTTGGAGTTTTGGTTAAGATTGCATCAAATATAAAATCAACTGGAAAAATTGAAATTTTAAAAATACTGAGCCTTCCAGGTTGCATAAGTTCAACTTGTTGAATTCTCCTCAACTACATCCCTTTGGTGGTTCACATTTCTCCTTTCTGGTGCTCTGACCTTCAAACTCAGACTGGATTTGTGTCTGTAGATGCTCAAGACCATTTCTTCAGCTGGATGGGCTCTCTGGGCTGGATTCCCTTATGTCTGTGCTGTGTCTTGGAAACTCGGGCTGTAAACTCAACTAACGTTTTTCATCTCCCATCTCTCATAGACCAAGTCTTCAATGTCTGTCTGTCTGTCCGTCCATCTGTCTGTCTCTGTCACAGGGTATTTTTCTCTAACCTTGTCTGGCCTGGAACTTCCTATGTAGAGCACACTGGCCTCAGACCTACATTAATCCTTCTCCCTCTGCCTCCAAAGTTCAAGGATTATGGGCATGCACCACCATGTGCAGCTTCAAAATATGACATTTCAAACTCGGTATTACTTTAATTTTGGTCTTTTAAAACTTTGGAATGCATTTTGCTTTTCAAAAATAATGTGTTAGCATTTTCTGTTATTAACTAATCTGCTTGATTTAAAAAACAATTAAAATAGAAGAGTAGATCATCCTGAATGTCTTCCATAATCCCTCTGTCCAAAAATATCCATCTTTAAAGTTTTACCTTTCCCTGGTTTAGCCTCTGTCCACGGTACTTCATGTGCAAGAACTATGTGAGTAGTTCTCAAACTTCCTGATGCTGAGACCCTTTAGTAGAGTTCCTCATGCTGTGGGGACCCCCAACCACAGAATTACTTCTGTTGCTACTTCATAACTGTAATTTTGCTACTGTTATGAATCATAATATGAATATCTGATATGCAGGATATCTGATATGTGATGCCTATGAAACAGTCATTCTACCACAAAGGGGTCATGACCCACAGGTTTAGAGCTGCTTTGCTGTGTTGTTATACACTGAAAGAAGCAGAACAGTTGTGTGTCTTTGAGGATGCTCTACCGGTGGATGGGGACCCTTTCCCTGAACAGCTGGACAGACCTTGTTTCACCTCCCAGCCAGGTATTCCCAAGCTACCAAGTCTTGCACACAGCCATCAAAGAAGCTTCTCTCAATTCTCTTGGGCCCTCTGGGCTGGATTCCCTTATGTCTCGAAAAGTGGCTGGCACTGATCAGTACAACCAATACTACATTCAAATAGCCTTCACTGATCCTTTCCAGTGAGAGCAGGGCAGCGATCTAAGGCTGAGGAAGCTCATTTGCAGTGTTAGTGATACTGGTGGCGGCATCTCTGTAGTAAGACACACCGCAGGTCCTGAGAAGTGGAGGACAGGGTAGGCGAGGCTCCCACTGGCCTGGAAGGAAAGGCACTGACCTTCTCTGTTGACACATGGAGAGCAGCTTGTCAAGAGGATGGAAAGCAGAACAGAGAGAAGTTCGTTGCCTTGTCATATTGAAATGGGCATGAGAAACTCAGTGGAGGCAGAGTTTTGGGGAGCGGGCCAAGAGCAAAACATTTGTTCTTTAAAAGCACAAGCCCAGTACTGGGCAGTGGGGCATATGTAGAAACTGAAGGAAGTAGATGGTGGGGGGGGGGGCCTGGTAGCTGATAGCTCAGTTGACAAAGTGCTCGCTATGCAAGCATGAGGACCTGGGTTCTGTCCTTAGCACCCATATAAAAAATTAGGCATGGTGGCCGCATATGTGATCTCAGCCCTGATGAGGTAGAGACAGGCAGATACCGGGGTCTCTGGCCAGCCATGCCAGCCTAATCAGTGGGCTCCAGCCCCAGCCCCAGCCCCAGCCCCAGACACACACACACACACACACACACACACACACACACACACACACACTGGAGAAGGGGACTGCAGGCTGCCAGGATGGTGGCTCTGGAGGATTGGAGCAGGGTTGGTTCCATGAAGAAGCAAACTGGTTCTAACTGCATTTATTTTCTGTTGACTCTGGGACACTGAGGCAGGAGATTTATAATTCCCAAACAGGGACCTCACACTAATACCCAGACTTTATGTTAATTGATAATTTCAGAATTAAAAGGCACTCCATCTTCACTGAAGGAGAGCTCCTTCCAGTCACTGAGCATTTAATAATTATTATATGTCCACATTCTCTTAAAAAAAAAAAAATAACAGTGGACCTCCTTCTTCAGAGATGTGCTTAGCTCCATGGAGCCACCTGAGAATCTTCTATTGGCCCAAGCACCAACTCAACTACCTCCCCAGTCACTATTAATCTGTTCCCAAAAAAGAAATGTCACCAGATGGCCATGCAAATGTCACCTGGCCATCAACATGGCTTTACTCAAACAGGGAAGTGCTAGAAAATCTATCTACATCATAGTTCATTTCCTACATTGCAGATTAGTTTGGCATTCTTCTGAGACTTCTTAACAACTGGGTCAGGGAGGAAGATCCATAATGCTGCTGCTATTAAAGAGTAATTTTTAGGTGGAGTAGAGGAAGATCCCACTGACCCACAATTCCTAAAGAATTCCTCTCTCGTTAGCATTTCCTGCCAGGTTTCACTGCCCTCTCCTTCATGAGCTGCTCACTCCATTTGTATTCTTAATGCCTTGAGCTATTTTTGGAATTTAATCCCTTCCAGGTATCAGGGCCATCAGACCTCCTGTTTGGTTTAAACACACACGTACATGCACACGCACATACATACACACACAGAAAGAGAGAGATGGAGACAAAGACATGGAGAGAGACAGAAACAGACTGAGAGAGACAGAGAGAAGAAAAATTCTTTGTCTTTCCAGAGTGGGGCTGGATGTTGCTTAGGAATTGAACTGGTCCATTTAAGCAGTGAGTCTCTCACTCTCTGTCTCTTGGATGTCATGTCTGTCTAGTTGTAGGCTTTGTGGCTCTGGTATAGTTAGTCTCCATTCTAACATGTTTTTTAAAAATATATTTATTGATCTATAGATTTGATATAATATATTTTTATCATATTCAGTCCCCTTCCCTACCTCCTCCAAAATCTACTTTCCCCCCCCCCCCACCTAACTTTGAGTTTTCTTCCTCTGCCCAATCAAATCCAGTTAATGTTGAATTACTACTCTTGTGCATGGGGCCTGCCCTGGAGTGTGTTCTACCTACCAGGCTCACAGTGTTAAAGTATACTTACTCTCTTTCTCCCAGGAGCTTTCAAGTGATGATGGCTGCTCAGCTAGTGGTGAGGTTTACTGCCTACTTTCCCCTCTCCATGCTGGAGTTTGTCTGGCTTGAGCTTGTACAAGTCTTGTACATTCTGTCACAATCTTTCTGAATGCATATGTGCACCTGCCCTGATGTGACAGAAGACACCATTTCCTTGATGTCATCCCCCATCTCTGCCTTTTGCAGTCTTTCCTCTCCCTATCTAGAATTGTTTTTTAGAAGTAACTGAAGTCTGTTTGACTGACCCTGGAGAAAGAAAAGGAGGCTGATCTCTATCAACCAAAGAAAGTACAGGGCCACAGCTGGGCAGCAGTACTGCGGGGCTCTCAGGCAGAAGGGCCCACACAGATGTGGCTCTGAACTGCCTACACCTTATAGGGAGTGGTTTTCAGAGCTGTCAGAAATTCACAGCTGAGTTTGGAATAGGAAATTTCAAGTTCAAAACCTCTGCTGGATTGCCAGGGGAGGAGGATGGGAAGGTTGTTTAATGGCTCCAGAGTGTCTGTTTGGAATGATGAGGTTAATGGAGAGGGAGAGTGCTGGTGGCCGCAAGTTCTGAATGTGCTAATAGCTGTTGAAATGCACACTTAGAAATGGTTAAAGTGGTGAGTGGTGTGTCATGTCTACTCTACCACAATGAAAAACACAAAACAAAACTTCTCTCAATTCCCAGAACCCAGCCCCATTATTCTATCATCATCTGACTTTGCAGAGTCCACCTGCTTCATCCTCTGCCCTCGGATTCTCCCATCTCACCACCCATATGCAAAGTTATTTCCTGAATACACTTGCTAAAAAAAAAAAAAAATGAACAGAAATCAGGATTAAAAGTTTCTCCAGGCTGAGAGACTCCATCGTTTCCAATGAAATTACTAGATGGGCAGGATTCTCAAGTCTGAAGGAAGGAGGAAAAGCAAGAGGCATCCATACATCTTTATCTGAGACCTCAGTTTCTCAGTTAATTTATGCATTCGTGAAATGGTATTAGATCCTTTTTACAGGAAAGGAAACTGAAGTAGACAGGAAGGGACCCATGACTTCAACAAGCTTGTACTGGTATTAAAAGGTGAGCAAGTCTATTTAATGTCTGTGTTCCAAGCTTCTCATTTTCTGTTCCACCACTTTGCATACTTTGGGTCTTGGTATGGTGGTTTACTTCATGTTGTTCTTTTGAGACACAGTTTCTGTAGCCCAGGTTGACCTCAAACTCACTACACAGTGGCAGATGACCTCAAGCTCCCTGTCTCCCTGCCTTTACCTCCCAAGTGCTTAGATTACAAGCATGAGCTACCATGCCTTGCTTTTCACAGTCCCTTATCATTCTGGGTTGAGAACTTGACTGATTCTAGCATACTTGTGAGAGCCACTCAGCAGTTCCCATTACTCTCTACCCAGTGAGTCACTTATACCAGTAGGACCCACCCCCAGTGTCTCATGACCACGGTTTGTTTGTTTGTTTGTTTTGCTAATGTAGATGGTACATCAGAATGAGAATAAGGAACAGACTGCCCAGACAGATTTCCAGAGTCCTAATCAATAACTGTAACTTGAGGTGGAAAGAACTATTAATCAGTATTCTTTCTGGAAAACATTGTGTATGGTTGGAAACAATACTTTAATAAGCCAATTAGGAAGAATGGTAACACTTCTACATAGCTCAGGTTGCAGAGAGCTCACCAGCCAACATGATTTTGACATGTTGAGTCACCTGAGTGGCAGAGGAGAAAATAATACTTCTTCCTGAAACCCCTTCTCTACCAGGCAGAGGAATTGATCTCTGTTCTAATAAGTACTGAAATGGTATGTAAATAATATGTTTGAAAGAGGGTAAAAGTCATCTCTGGCCTGAGTTGTATGTGGTGCACTAGTTTATCCCACAGACCATAAATCTCCATCCCCTCTTCCTGTGTCTCCTGTGTCTCAACCCACACTGCCCACGGGCACTTCATGGACCTACACAGTGCAGTCTGTGGCCAGGTCAACTTTACCTCCTCCTTCCTTCTCCCCTCCTTTCCTGCCCTCTCTCTTCCCCACCTGTTTGTCCTTCCTGCTCTTTCTGTCTCCTCTCCCCCTTCTCTTCTCTCCTTCCTCTTTCCCTCCCCTCTACTCTTCCTCCTCTCTTCCTGCCTCCCTCCTCCATCTCCCTGTTTTTATCCTAGGCTGGGTGCTAACTTTCTGTTAGCTGAGAATGACCTTGGGTTTCTGCCTCTCATGCCTCCAGCTCCTGTGTGCTAGAGTGGATTATCAGTGTGTACTAGAGTCGAACCCAAGGTTTACCACATGCTAGGCAAGTACTGTATCCCCAGCCCATTGCCTACTTAATGACTGAGCAACATGAAATTTGGTGGGAAAGAAACCAAAACCTCAATAGTTTCCAAGAACTTTGTAAGAAAACTACTATCAGTGTGTCCTTTGGGGCAGTGGTTGTGTTACTGAGAGTCTGCCTTCTGTGCTAATTGACCAGAGATGTGGCTAGCCAGGGTCAAGCTCCACAGTCAGTGCAAAATGGCCTTGAGGCTCTGGGCAGCCTGCCTGATGGCAGCTACCTAGGGCCCAGTGCAGTGCTGAACCTGGCCTACTTTTGAGAGCAGCTTCTAAGTGACACTGCCCATGTGGGAGCTGTGTGTCCGACTGGAATTCCAGACTGTCCATTCCACTCAGAGCCTTACCCTGTCATTATTGATTTTATGAGGCAAGCATTTCCTTTTGTAAACACCAGCCATCATCTTTGATAAGATGATGTAATGGGATTAATGATGCACTTTCAAGAATCTGCATCGATTGTGAAGATGGAAGTGGAAACTTGAGATGGAGCTGAGCTGTGTTTTGTCAACATTTTGCTACTCTAGTAAGCAGAATATTCTCAAATAGTGGGCTCACCCAAAACACAGACTAGTGTTTGATACTCAGGACTGGGAGGAGTCTGTCTGCAAATATCATCTGGAGTGTCACTGTCAGGCTTAAGAGGAAGGAGAGTGGAAGGAAAAAATAACTAATAAGTGACCAACAATTAGAGCAGGATTTCTTGAACAGCCAGCCCCCAAATCTTGACACATAGACTTATTATTAATTATGAATGCTCAGCCTCAGCTTAACCTTGTTTCTAGCTAGTTTTTTTTAACTTAAATTAACCCATTTCTATTAATTTATGTGCTGCCCCAAGACTTGTTTACCTCATCTATGTACTATCCATCCTGCTTTCCTGCTTCCTTCCTGTCTAGCTGGCTGGTCCCCTTTTTTCTAACTCCACCAGTCCTGCCTGTTCATCCTCTGCCTAGCTATTGGCCATTGGCCATTCATCATTTTATTAAACCAATCAGATGCATTAGGCAGGCAAGGTGAAATAGCAATACATCTTTATGTAGTTAAACAAATACAGCATAAACAAAAGTAACACATCTTTACATAGTTAAACAAATATTCTGTTTCACAACGAACAACTCCAGAACTTGTGAATGGTTGAGCTGGCAGAGATTGGTTTGAGATTATGTTTTCTGGGAAATAAACCTTTCTGTAAAGGTGGGGAGAAGCAGGTGGGGGTGGGGAGAGCTGGTACAATGGAAGGTGTGCATCTGCCCTCAGCCTATGGGGGGGGGCAGATACTGGGCATGCGTGCTGTTTGACCAAATTCAAACTAGTTTAACAGACCATTGACCATCTTCCAGGGGTTGAAAAATAGATGTTTTTGTGAGATAATAGGATATCTTATGCATAGTAGAGCCCTCTCTGCCTCAGGCAGACTTCTGACTTAACATGATTTCAAAGAAAGTAGGTTTATTTATTTTTTCTTCCAGGAGCAGTGTAAACAGAGGAGCTCCTGTACAATTATTGTCTGTGCAAATTAGAGACAGAGAAGAGAGCAGCCTCTTCCCCAGAAACATAGCTGGGCTACATACACAGGACTGAATGTCTATGCTGTACTGACAGAGGTCTCTGTAAGCTAGACAGAAAGTGGAGCTTCAACTCTCAATACTGCCTTCAACAGCACACTTTGTAAGGTACTCATTCCCCTGTTATCCCTGGGCAACAGAGATTTGTAGTTTAAAGCCTGGGAACATATGGTGCCTCTATCAATCCAAACAACAAACAAAAATGAAGGACTGGGGTCCATATTGGTGTCATTTCAGAATACCCAGTGAATCAACTGACCTGTGGTGACAATGCCAATTTTTTCCCTAGTTTTCAGGGGTTAATATAAAATCAAATATTATAACTATATAAGTAATATATTGGGAAGTTGTTAGAAAAAATAAGCCATAACCTAGAAAACACAAGTAACAATGCAAACAGGATGCAAGCGAAATTATGAAATGCAGAAATAGCTTTGAACTAGGAAGATGTGGCAGTTGTCATGGAGAAAGCAGTTTGGTGCTGGTCTTCAGGGGACTTGGTTTGGGTAGAAGAAAGACATACATTAGAATGCATGAATAAAATATTAAATGTTTCATGTGTATTTTTATCTTTATTAGTTTCTTTTGTATATGCCTATATAAATGCAAATTGATATATACATGCCCTTTTATAACTCAATACGCATTTTTGAAAGTGTGAGTTACAGGCAGTTATAAGCTACTGATTATGGTGCTGGGAACCAAGCTCCAATCTTCTGGAAAAGCAGTAAGCACTCTTAATCATTGAGCCATCTCTCCATCACCTGCTTTGCTTTTTTGAGACAAGGTCTCATGTAGCCCAAGGCTGGCTTTGAACTCTCTGTGTAGCTAGGCTTACTTTTGACCTTCCTGTTTCCACCTCCTGAGTGTTGGGATTGTCAGCATGCATAATCAGACCAAGCAAGATTTAATTCATGGTGTGAAAATAATCAGTCTTTTTCCTTTTCATTCCTATGCAAATTTGCTTTTTCTTGATTTGTATGTGAACCAAACAATTGTTTTAAAATAAATTTTGTCATGATTTAGTCTCAGTTAATGTTTTTTTTCATATATGTATTTTAGATGCCTATACACCCAAAGTGTAAAGAAATTTCTTGGGTATAAAAGTGTCAAAGTAGAAAAGTTGAGAAGATCTGATCAAAAGTGACTTCCTGGTCTTATTGGTAGTCTGTTCCCTATACTGCAGCCACAGTGATTCCCAGAAAAACCATGCTACCTTCTTCCTTGAGATACTTTGTTCGCTCCTTGTCAATCTTAGATAAGACCAACAGCTCCCCATAGACCATGTTGAGCTGGCTGCCAGTGCACAGTCAGCAAAGTCCTTTGGCTACAGTTGATCTGATGTGCAAACCCTGACAGGGTCAACCTCTGTCTTCCTCAACAGTCCTATTACCTACTCTCCCTCACCCCACAAACATGCAGAATTAGGGGACATGTTCTGAGGACTCTTATACCAGCGTGTTTCCTGTTAGAACCCAAGTCTGAGTCTAGGCATCAACCTGATAGCTGACCCCTTCCTCAGCTCTTCAGTAAGTTAAGTGGCTTATGGTTCTGCTTCCCACTTCTCTCGACAGATGGACGGTCTCCTCTGTTGTTTCTTCAGCAAGATGCTTTGATGCTTTCTGTCAAGAAGATGCTCACAGACCAGGCCACTGTTGTGCTTTCCATTGTATTCTTGGAGGTGGAAATGCCATACGAAAGACAGCCACCATCCTACTTGACACTGTCACCTCAACACCCACCCATGGAGATACTGTTGCCCGGTGGTGCCTCCATAAATGCTCTGGTGGCATTTCTTTTTGAGCAATTGCTTTTCTCATGAAGTTATTAATATTGAATTTCCCTGTGGAGTTGATGTAGAAAACAAGAGTCAGTGTTTGGACTAATACCTATAGTAGACCAGGATTTCAATAGAAAGTGCTATCTTTTGTATGGTCCACAAGAAACATGAGTACATTGCATCTCCTTTCTTCCTGTGTCTCTTCTCACACACTTGTACACTTCACTCTTCCTGAAAACTGCTATGAGACTCTTGACTCTGAGCTCCCAAGTTGGTAAGAGTTCCATATGTAGAATTTGATTGTGGCACACATGACCTCCAAATGTGCTAAAATACCGATTGTTCCTCACCATTCAGAGACACAGTAAGCTCTTTTCACTCCAGCCCTACTTCTTCCCTCCAGTGTGTGCTGTAATTGTGGCTTTCTGTGTTTTCCTTCAAAGCAAAAATAGGGGAAACATGCATATGCACTCCCCTTTTTCTCCTTTCTCTTCCCTTGACCTTTTGGACTCCAACTCAAGATCCCACCTTCCTCCTGAATTCTTTCCTGCCTTCCTCATCCAGAAGGAATATAGACACCCATCTGATACAGGTCAGCCTGCCTTCCTTCCTCCATAGGTTTTTCTTGCCATTATTATCTGATGCAGTGATTATACAGTTAAACAGAGATTTAGCTCTTGCTCAGTGATAAACTTAACCATAAAGCTCAGAGCTCATCTTGTCCAGTGCTGTATAGACAGGGAAAAGGATCCTTGTTTATGTTAAGTTGAGCTTACCTGGTGTTACCTGAAGCTGAAATTAGAGTTCCTGAATTTCGTGTAACTAGTTCCACAACCATGCTATTCGTGTTTTTCCTATGGGTCTTCTCTCCCATCCGTACCATGAGCCCTTTGAGGTCCCATTTCTCCTGAATGACTTGTGTCTTACCCTGACCCAGGTCCTGCACAGAGTAGGAGCTCATGAACTCTTTCTCATGTCCAGCCCCTGACTTTCATTTGGGAATGACCTAAGTCATCTAAAGATGGTAATTTCTTTTATGCTTATCAGCTATCTCAAGGCTAGGCTGAGAACCACCAGTGAGTTTGAGCCTACCTGGAAATTAATATTAGCTACATTGTTAAAGTCAGCAAGTAGAAAAGTGCCCCTCATAGATGGAGTAAACACTCCAAGAGGCTGTCTGGATTCTCTTTACAACCTATTGTATTCTTCAGAAACCCTGGAAGATTCTAAGCAGCTTCTAATTCCTATCATAAATCATTTTTGAGTCGCTATTTAGAAATGCATTTTAAATTTGCAAGTCTGATTTTGTTTAACTTTTTATTTTTTATGGATGTAAAACACACCTAAAGTAAGCATCCTTGTAAACAGTGAAGGTGAGGCAACTATAGGTCACTGCTATAGTGAGGCTGTATTCTGGTCCTCCTTCTTCTACTTCTCAAGTATAGGCTTGCACTACCACACCTGGTCTTAGATCAGGTTTAATAACTATTCTATGGTTCCTTAATTTAAAAAATAATAGTAGTAATACCTAAGGCTACAGAGATGAGTCAGTTGATAAAAACCACTTGTTACTGTTGTAGAGGACTGAGTTTAGTTCCCAACACCCATGTGGCAGCTCACAACTGTCCATAACTTCAGTACCAGGGAATCCAGTGGCATCAAGCATCAGGCACACAAGTAATACACAGACATACCTGTAGGCAATGCACTTGTACACATACATAACTATAAAAAGTAAAAAGAATGCTTTCCTTTTATCATCAAATTCACAGTTTTTTGTTTTTTGTTTTTGTTTTTGTTTTGTTTTGTTTTGTTTTGTATGTGTATGTTTCCTGGATCAAGCTTGATAATTGTATTGTTCAAATAATCTATATTCTCATATATGTTATCTGTTTAGGTTATCCTTTACTGAAAGAGATATAGTAATTTCTATCACCATGGAATTGTTGATTTCTCTCTCTAGTACATATCTGCAGGATCAGGGTCACTTCCTCCTGTCAATAAGTCTGCTGAAAATGAGATCACTTGCATGCTCTGGTAAGCCAGCAAGTGGCTGATTGAAAGAAATTTTCATTTATCTCAAGAAACAAGAAGTCTAGTAATAGATAGCTTAGGGTTGGTCATACCACATAAGGAGATATTCAAGGCCAAACATCCTTCTCACTACCCACTCCTCCATCTTACAATCTTATTTTTAAAGTCAGACACTAAGTGGCTTGGACCCTTCCAGTAGCAATGTTGAACTACATATAAGATGATGCTAGAAGGTAGAAGGAAAAGCAGCCATATGCCAACTATTTCTTTAATTCAGGAAAATGGTGGAAATCCCCAAAGTTGTCACTCAGTGGATTTCCACCTACACGCTGCTGGCCAGAAATGCTCACTGCTTATCCCTTGAAGAAAGTAGATTTAGAAAACTGAATGAATTGGGCCTGTTGAACTGGTGTTCTCCTGGCTGGGAAGAAAAGAGATTACTATTAAGTAGCCGGTCAGCAATGTATACTGTATTCTCCTGATCTTTAATAATGCTTTTTACCTCAAAGACATGTTGTCCAATATAACATAAGCTTTTAGTTTGTATTGATGACATATTTTATATTACTTTCAACATTAATATGTTATAGTTTAGAATTTGTATCATATAACATAGGTCTAGATTTAACCCTATTCAGTTTTTATCCTTCAAGTGACACTAGAATCTGTATATATGTAAACATATATGACTTTATGTCCACCATGTTATCCTTTTTGCCTTCTAGTTAGCATGCTGAGAGTTTTTTTAATTATTATTTTGAAGGGAGTGTTTTTTTTGTCTGTTATCTTTTCCTTGTTTGTTGAACTGATCACTTTATTGACTGACTAGCTGTGATTATTAATGCAAACTGTCAATTTAGACAAAAGTTAAAATCTGGGAAATGGGCCTCTTGAGTATGTCTGTGAGGAATTATATTGACTACTTCAACTAGGGTGGGAAGACCCAGCCACTGTGCGTGATATCATTTACTAAGCAGGAGGTCTTGGACTGGAGAGAGCAAGCTGAGCATTAGCATTTTGTGCATGTCCTCCTGTCCAGCTGTGCATGGGTGTGATGTGACCAGCTCCCTCAAGCTCCTACCACTGAGAATCCCCCACTATGATGGGGTGTAAACTGGAACTGTGAGCC
>NW_023505749.1:0-14140 GCF_004664715.2 Peromyscus leucopus | reverse complement strand
CTAAGAATAAGGAAATGAGGGGATAGAAAGATGACCCAATGGCTATGAGCCCTTGTTGCTCTTGCAGAGGACCTAGGTTCAGTTCTCAGGAGCCACATGGTGGTTTTCAATCACCTATAATTCCAGTTTCAGGAGATATGGTGCTCTCTTCTGATTTCTGTGGACACCAGACACATGGTACACATACATACACACAGAAAAACACATGCATAAAATGAAATAGATAAATCTATAAAAAAAATTTAAGTGAATGAACAAATGAATGAAAGCCCTAATGATTATTCACAGTGTTACTCTGAGGAAGAGTGGCATTAGGATGTGTATATAGGAAGGGGTGGGGATATTTTATTGCTTTACTTAAGTTCTTCAATATTGAAATTTTACTTTCATTTTACTTTTGAATTCATACTTTAAATTTTCTGTGTTGTTCAAGCATGTCAATATGTACACATGAATGCAGGTGCCAGAACATCAGGTTCCTCTGGAGGAAAAGTCACAGGAGGTTGTGAGCCTTCTGGTGCGGGTGCTGGGAACTGAACTCAGGCCCTCTAAAGAGGAAAATGCACTCTTACCCACTGAACCACCACTCCAGCATCATTTTATTTTCATTTAACTATTTTATAAATAAATAACTTCTATAAGTAAAAATTTTATAAAATGTTTATAAGATTGTATTTTCAGGCACGGTCTCGTGTAGCTCAGTCTGCCTTTGAACTCCATATGTAGCCAAGGAAAACTTTGAACTGCTGGTCCTCCTGTCTCTACTTCCCAAATACTTAGAGTGTGCCACTATCCCTGGTTTACTTGCTGCCTGCTGGACAAGCGCTATACCAACGAGGTCACATCGCAAACACACAAAATTTCGTTGTAAATCACTTGAGGGTCAAGAATGTTCACTTTGATGATTATTTGCTTAACTTATGTGTTGTTAAAGATACAATTATGGATTTTAGTCTTAGAGTTTTATTGTTGCTATTTTTCCTTTTAACTCATAAGTATATACTCTTAAAATAGAAATATTTATGAATGGGACTCATGGTGGGAGAAAAAAGACACCATCACATACTAATTACAGAAGTAATACAGAAGGAATCAGACACCTCACATTTAACTATGTTCCTGAAGAGCCAGAATTAAACTGTGTGTTTCACATTGCAAATCTTTCAGAATGAGGTACACAGTGTGAACCCCCAGCAAATATATGCTGAAAGAATTGATTATGAAACCTTCATGGGCATGATTTGGGCCAATCCTAAAATTACTTTTTCAAATTGGTATTCTCTGGGCAAGTTGAGATAGGACAAGAGAGCAAGGTGCTGTGGAAAGGGAAACTAGAAACCCAGGATACAGGAGTGGACTTGAGTATAAACAGCAAAGAGAGGGTTAGGCTCCTACAGAAGAGAACACAGTACCACACAGCAACAAGCACCTACCATGTGTGAAACCTCACTCCTGTACAGTGCCCCCAGCCTCTCCCCACAGGGAAAGGTCTGGCCACCAGGTCTCCTGAGGTCAAGGCTCCAGAAACCAGGGCAGCTTGGGCTGCAAGGTGAGGTGATTTATTTGCATGAGCCAGGTGACGCTTGAAGACACAGACCAATCCATCTGCCTTAGCTACCAAATAGATCCTCTACCTCCTCCTCCTGTGGAAGCAGTCAAGTCAGGAGGCAGGCAAGGTGACCTTCCAAAGCTGAATCTGTGCTTCTAAAAATAGAAGCATCCTCCAAGAATCTAGAATGGGAGGGGAGGCTGTGGATGTCGAGGGCCAGAACCCAAGTCCCTGGAGCATTGTCAGTATGAAACAGTATTAATTAGACACAGGCACCCAGATCCATAACCTCAGGTGTCTCGCAGAAATTGAAACTAAATGAACTGGCTTTTTTTCCTCTTCCTAGTTAGACTCTCCTGGGCTTTTAAAAGGAGAGGGGAGCAGGGGAGAGATTCATATCTTCTGACCTACTTGGATTGACTGTACATTGCCCAAGGAGATGTCTTTCCCAGGATCTGAGTAGAGGGAATGGAGCTCCTTGTGATGAACTCAAGATGGGATGTGACTAAGTGGACCTCGAGGAACAGACATCAGGGCTCCCTAAATTCCAGGTTCTGAACTTTTCTCCCTGCCTGGGTCTTGTGCAGGACTAGGTTCGTGTCCCAGTATGTCCAATTATGTGGGAACATGAGGTCAGAGACTGTCACTGCCAGGCTCATGCAGTGTCTTTGTCCAGAATTAATGAGAGCTAGAAAATTCCATGATATGGTAGAACCACATGCTCCTGATCTACAGAGGTGGTTTGCCATGCTAAGTGTACAAATGGCAATGTAGATTGGTGGGGAGACTGGGTTATGCCAGAGTGTGTGGGGACAGTGCGGACAGTGTGGCTCATTTGACTGTTCTGTGTAGATAGTCAAGCATATGAGCTAGGGTGAAGCACAGCTGGAAAGACCACAGGAAGCTGTGTGGGGTTGCAGGTGGAGTCTCTGGGCTCTACTAGGGTGAACAGCCCTGGTAGGCTCCTCTTTGCATGGCTTTGTGCTGAGAACTGTCTCTAGATCGCAACAGCCATGTGAGTAGAGCCACATGGAAGGTCACTCTGGGAATGCTGCATTCTGGACTATGGGAGTTTGTATGAGGCTGTACATGTGGGCTGGGTGTGTGGTAGCTTCCTGAGAACATCCTCTTCAGCTCTACCATCTTAAATATTGTGCTTCCATAGATGTAGAGCTATCCCAGTACAAGGGTGGAGTTTCTTTATGACATTAGGATGTCATGAGCTAAACAAAAGGAGCAGAGTGTCCTTTCAAACACTGCCCTGCTGCTGAGCCTCCTGCATGTGGGCTGAAGACACTTTCTAATGCTTCGGTTTGTGCTTTCTTAACAGGACAATGTGGATCTGGAGAGCTTATGTTTTCACTCTGTTATCTTCCAACGGCTGGCAGGCTGACCATCACCATTATAAAAGCAAGGAATTTAAAGGCAATGGACATAACAGGAGCATCAGGTGGGGCATTCTTCAGTTCCTCGTCTGGTTCTCATTCAGCACATTATGACATTCCTATTATGGTACCTTGGGTCTGGAACCAAGTTGCCTACCACCTCTAAGTGCTGTGTGACCTTGGACAAGTCACTTGACCTCTCTGGGCTTCAAATTGCCATTTGTAAAGTGTGAGTAAGATTAGTGTCTGGCCCATTGAGTTGTTGTATGATGAACTGAGTTAATGATTATAAGATGTAGTGTATTAAGGTGCTACATGATGTTAGTTGAGTTAGCCTTTCCCTACCCATAATTGGGACTTGACACACAGTTTGCATATTCTGAGTAGTCTGCCCAGTTAGGCCTTTCTACAGACTTCACTGTCTTAGGCTCATTGAAGATTTGAGACAATTCTGACTCCTTATAAAAGTGAAATATAGCTTTTTTTTTTTTAAGCGAACCAAGCATATACCTTTAAGTTATAAACCCTGACACAAAAAATGTCTCAATATGCAGTTATACTATGCGTATTCGTACCTGTCTTGGCTAAGTGGTCACTAAGGCATAGACCACTGATACAAAGACTGAACTCAGGAGCCTGAGATGCAGTGTATTCCTTTGTTGTTGCTGATGGGTGTGTATGCATGTATGTGTGTGCATCCGTGTGCATACATGTAGATATGAAGACCAGAGGTCAACCTCATCTGTCACTCCCATGGAGTCATTCTCTACTAGTCCATCACTACTGTCCAGCTCAAAAGGCAGTCCTGTATCTCTTCCTAGCCACACACATACTGCCCTCACTCCTCATCCTTCCAGAAGGTACTTTAAGCCAGAGGAACGGTATCTTTTTTTTTTCCTTGCTTAGAAACATCCTGGAGTATAGAACACAAAATATACCAACATGTTGGAATAAATGTCATACCTGACCTTGATTTTTAAGAAAGGTTCTCTCACTGAGACCTGGACTCACCGTTGGGCTATGACTGGACAGCAAACACCAGGATCCTCTTGTTTCCACTTACCTTGCACTGGGATTACAAGTGCATGCCACCCACCATGCCCAGATGTATGACTAGAAGGGGGATTTAACTCAAGTCTTAGGCTTGCATGTGCATGACAAGCTTGTTACTGACTGGTATTTACTCCAAGATGTTGATATATTCTGTGTTCTATATTCCAAGCTGTTTCTAAGCAAGAAAAAAAAAAAAGATACAGCTCCTCTGGCTTAAAGTACTTCTGGAAGGGGTGAGGAATGAGGCAGTATGTGGTTAGGCAGAGAGATACAGGACTGCCTTTTGAGCTGCGTGTTTGAGGGAGTAGTGGACCAGAGGCGCCCCTCTAGAGCACAGTCAGCCTGGTCACCTGTCGCTCTGCCATGTTTCTCTCTTGCTGGTTAATGACTACCTTCTTCCTTTGCAAACACACTTCCAGGGTCTCCCAGGACTTGAGGCCATCCACCCTACAGACTGTCCCATTCTCTAGGAGTGCAGAGCCCATACAGCTAGAAGCATTCCCCTAAAAAGAGGCCCAATATTTAAGCAAAATCATCATGGGTGCTCAGAGTTGGGGTGCTGAGTCCTGTCTCCCACTCCTGGGAAATGTCTGTGTTTTTCTTCCTTTCACAGACAGACAGGTCCTGAATTCTGGGTGGAATATTTTCTATTTGGCAGCAGATGTTTTTCACCCTATTTTTAAATTTCATGAATTTTGAGGAGACAGTGTCCTGTGTTTTTTTCTTGAATGAATAACTTAATTATTCTAAGTAGTTGCTGCCCACATCACATATCACATGAATTAAAATCCTCAACCTCTAACTCTAGTCTCCAGACAGAGAAAGGAAGTCTTCCCCTATTGGTCATATGCACCAGCATCTGCATTTGTCCTCACACTGCCTGTTCTCATGTCTGTACAGATCCCTACGTGAAAGTGTCACTGATGTGTGATGGCCGGCGACTGAAGAAAAGGAAAACATCCACCAAGAGAAACACGCTTAATCCTGTTTACAATGAAGCCATAGTCTTTGATGTCCCTCCTGAAAGCATCGACCAGATTCACTTGTCCATAGCTGTCATGGATTATGACCGGTGAGATGCCAGGAGCGCTCTCTCTTTCTGTACACTCTCGCTGTTTTCTAGGCAGGATGGGCAGATTGGGACAGCCATATGCTTATCTGGGGTTCCAGGACACAGAGTAACCAAAGGGGAAGCACATGAAGACAGGCTGACAGGGAATCACATTGTCAAACCAAGCAGTAGAGTCCTCTCACTACAGTACTTCTAATACCTTCATCTCTCCCCTCCCCCTTTCTGATCTTTCTTCTCCTCACCTTCCACATCCCACTTCTTTCCCTTCCATTTCTGCACACTTCCTGGTATCTCTATGTGTCAAACTGTGGCTCCACGGGTCTTGTTTTCATTGAGCAGCCTAACTCCTTTAGTGGAAAGTTTCTATCCAAAACACAGAATGATTACTTTGGCCACCACCAACGTTTCTAAATATATAACTACAATCTTTTTTTTTTCCTTCTTGCACTGTTTTTAACAAAGATCATTTCCATCCACTTCAGTTTGAAAGCAAACACAGAAATGTTCTCTTGAAAATGCTAGGATCAGTATAGATGAAGGGTACATTAAAATGTATAAGATGCTAGACTTTTAATTAATACAGCACAGAGGAGATATTATAGCCTGCATTGTAGCCAATTGTGTATTTAAAGGAGAGATTTGAAAACAGCCATTTTAATATGCAAAGGAAGTACCCAGGGAATTATACATGTTAAACCAGTCATTAGACAGAAATGCAAAGTCTCTTTTAATTAGAAACCTCCCACGTGGTCTGGGCACAATTATAAAAGAAAAAAATCAGTCTGGCTTCTAATATAATCTCACAAATATTATTTGAAGCTAAAATTTTTTTCATCTACCCTGAAATGTTAGCACAGTGGTATCAGTGACCTCAATGCTTTTCCAGTAAATCCTACATAAGGCATGCCTTGTCTTCTGACACAGTTGCCCATGAGTGTGACAGCCCATGCTGGGCATAGACCTTGTCCTGTCTTCTTTGGATACACACAACACCATAGTGCCAGGTCCCAGGAGGGGATGTTGCCCACCAGCTGTGGAAGGCTAGGCTAGCACTTCCAAGCTATTGCCAAGGTTCCTGCATCAACAAATCTGATTATGCAATCTCTGCCTCAATTTAATTATCAGTAAACTCATGAATCTGGCCTGGAAAAATCCATGGCAGTATCCACAGGGCCTCTGCATGCATTTTGTTTAATAGGTATAGACTTAAATATCCCAAACACTCCATCTCCATTTCTTCTCCTTCTCCCCACACAAATGGAATAGAAATCACTCATCTTTTCTGGGAGGAAAAAGAGGTTATCCCAAAAAGTCAAAGAATGGGATACATAATTCTAATTATTTCAAGGGAGTTTGTAATTATTATTATTATTACTATTATTATTATTATTATTACTACTACTACTACTACTACTACTACTAAGGAAAAAGTAAAATGACATAAGGTAAGACCTACTCACAAAGAGTTTCAGGCTGTTAGCCCTAAGTTAAAGAAGCTGGGTGCCTTTCCAAGTTGAGAACTCAAGTTGACCCAAAGAACCAAATCTGAGTGTAGAAACAGATGGGGAAAATATGATGGCGGTGGTCTCTAATGAATCAAGGAGCAAGAAGACCCAGTATCCCTCCCTACTAGGCTCCACCTGGCCATCCTTGGTTGCCTCTTGTTGAAATTTGAGTTGGTATTACATCACACACTTTTTCCTAATATGTCATCCCATATATCTGGAAGCCAGCTTAGCCTCCAGAACCAGAAATGGTATCATTAGCACACATCAGGTAGTTCTTTGGGCAAAGGTTCTCAGAACCAAATGAACCCATGTCAGTGTTAGGACAGTTGAATACAGTACTTAACCCTAGGTATTTCTGCTATTTAGCCTGGACTGTGCTTTTAAATTATAGAATTTTTTTAATAGCCCACTATTTCTGAATTTCTTCCATTTATTTGAGTTGTTGCTTTTATTTCTGTATACCAAATTTTAAGAAAAAACTATTGTGGCCCATTTTCACAGTGTAGGTCACAATGAAGTCATTGGCGTGTGTCAAGTAGGCAACGAGGCTGAACGGCTAGGCAGAGACCACTGGAGTGAGATGCTATCATATCCTCGGAAGCCCATTGCACACTGGCACTCTCTGATGGAGGTAAGACTACCCCACATGTTCCACTCTGTAGATTACATGTTTTGCTGCTGAGATGCAAAGCTGTAACAGAATGAATGTGCCTGGCTCTTCTGTCACTAGCACTGTCCCTGGTGACATTTCCCAGGACTGTTGTGACTTGCATGAAATCTGAGGTTCAGTATATTCTTTCAACCAGCCTAGGATGTTTGGATCAGGGACCATCCCTCATTTTTATTGTCTTTTAAAAGGATCAGGATTCTGACTCCATTCTACAGCTTTGGGTTGGCTTTTGGAGGGCATCTACATGAGACAGAGAGGGAGCCTCAGTTTTAGGACTGCCTCTGGCCCTAGCCTGTGAGTCTTATGTTGCTTAGCATCATTTTCAGGTTTATTTAATTAAAAATAACAAGGCACAAAACAACAAGATGTTGAAAGGAAATTTCTCTTTCCTTACATACAGAAAGTCCAAACGAAGACAGTGTAGAGTATACACAATTGTGTACACAAAGCCCAGACTTCTCCCATCTTTCTCCTTAACTATCTCAGTGATTACCATTGTACAATGTGGCCACTAACCTCAAAAACATTTTATCTTTCATGCCACAAAAATGTGGAACAAGGAAAGGGTCAAAAGAATACACAGTGCTTCTTTCAAGGTTCTCTTTGAGATCTCCCAAGATACTGCTTCTTATGTGCGATTTAGTCACAGGGTTTTGGACATGTCAGTTTGAGGGAAGGGTAATAAATACATTCTTTTTATTGTGTGCCTAACTAATAAGTAGGGTTTTATTTTCAAGAAAGGAAGAATGCGTACTGGCCATCATCCTGCCACTTTCCCCTCATCCACTCACCCTGTCACTTCTCACTAGTTCTTCTCTTTATCTTTGCTTATTGACTCATTTATTTTGGCATTCTCCAAAACTAGTATTGAATTGAGGAACTTTTCTGAGGATCACATGCCATATAAACACATGAAGTACACATGTGAGTGAGAGACAACTCTTCTTTGAGCTCATGAGAACTGAGTCTCGTGGAGGAATGGAAGCATTAGGAATAGAGCGGAGCCACTGTCATGGCCAAGGAGTATGTGGGTCCAGGCAGAGAACTTTGCTCTGTTCTCTCAGTATAGGCAGCTTCTCCCCACATAAGTGCCCTGAGAGCAAAGGCGAGCACTGTCCAGTGTGGATACCTCTGCCATTGACAGTCAGGTGAGTGTGATGGAGTAAACATGCAGGCAACTGGAGAGGGTGAGGCCAAGAGGATGCCTCCTTTGATGCTTAAAGGAGACTCTAAGCATGAAGAGTCCAGTTTTTCAATGATAGACTAGGATCCCCTCATTTGCCTGAGTGTATCTCTGACCCTGGACCATAGAAAACCTCTCTTTTCTGGCAAATTAATCCCTAAGGGAGACTCAACCATGAGCCACTTGAGAAAGTACCAGGGGAACTATGGCTCATTTCCTCAGCTCCTGGAGCGACCCCATATGTGGGCTTAGTAAATTGCCCAGAGAGATCACTGGTAAGTGGCAATGAGAGCCAGTGTAATCTACCTCCTGTACCATTAGAAGTCACTTCTGATTTAAATTCTCCTTTGTGGTCAGAGTGTTAAAGCTCCGTGACAGGTGAAGGGAAAGGAGTAAGGTCCACAGGGCTGAGAGATGAGCTCTGTTCCAAGCAGGACTTTCTCGGTGTTCTTGGAAAGCAAACCCTGGTGGGGTGCAGCATGCAGGTGTGGATAGGAAGCACCATGGAGGTGTCTTCCACTTCAGAGGGAAGAACATTGTGCAACTTAGGTCCCTGGGAGGCTCTCAAACCCTTAGCTCTCAGCTTTTTGCAAATGTTCAAATGTAAGTGAGAGAGATAAATGTTGAGGGTTAAAAAATGAAACATTTGTACAGTGGCAGGAATTACTTCAGCAAATACAATGGTTTTCTCAATGGTTGCCGTGGAACTAAGGGAATGAAATGCATATGTCCCCAGTATGAAAGGTGAGTGAGGTTGCTCCTTCCCTGTGGCCTCTTGCCCGTCTTTGAAGTCATGTCTTGAACTCGATCCATCTCCAGAGGGAAATGCCTTCCCTTTTAAAATAACATGCAGCTGGCAAAATTAGGACAATGGTACCCGATGAGATTAAAGAAGGCACGAGGTGGACTGTGCTTTGTCAGCCACAGTATGGATGGAGGTGGTCACAGGCAGGTCTGGGAAGTATGTGTGCTGGAGCTGGATGGACCTAGATTCACACTGCTGTGCAGCCACGTACTGTTTGATTGTTCCTCACCTTTGATTTTTCTCATCTGTAAAGTTGTCATACTGCCTGTCTCTAAGGGTCATTGGAAGATTAAGGTTTTTAAGGGGTGGGAGGATTGAGATGGGATTTCATGTAGCCAAGGCTAGCCTTGGGCAACAGATATAGCCAAGGATGACCTTGAACTTCTAATCCCCTTGCACTTCATGGGTGCTAAGAGGGTGGGCATACACCACCACCACCACCACCACCACCACCACCACCACCACCATTTTACACAGTGCTGGGGATTGAACTAGGTATGTTTATGTCTGAGCAAGCACTCTACACACTGAGCTTTATCTCCAGCATAGATAAAGTTAATCTGTGAGAAAGACAGCTCCATGGCTGACATCTAACCAGTGTTAGTAAAGTTCTCATTATTGTGTGTTAAATTCTGATGGGTTGCTCTGTTCCTCATGGGACTCTGTAACATAAGGAAATATCACCCATGATGTTTTTTATGGCAACAGCTAGGATCCATAGTAAGCATCATCCCAGGTTGGAAGAGTGGCTCACTCAATACTTGACTGAACATGGGTATACAGATTTTTTTTGTCTTGTTTTTATTTTGAGACAGGGTTTCTTGTGTAGCCCTGGCTGTTCTGTAACTCACTCTGTAGACCAGGCTGGAATCGAACTCAGAGATCCACCTGCCTCTGTCTCCTAAATGCTGGGATTAAAGACTCATGCCACCACCAACTGGCTCAGGTGTACAGATTTTGTTTTTTGTTTTTGTTTTTCAAGACAGGGTTTCTGTGTGTAGCTTTGGAGACTGTCCTGGATCTTGCTCTGTTGGCCAATCTGGCCTCAAACTCACAGAGATCCGGCTGGCTCTGCCTCCCCAGTGCTGGGATTAAAGGTGTGTGCCACTGCCACCCAGCTTCAGGTGTACAGATTTAAGGTCTACTTCTTTCTCCTTTAACTCTACTGCAAAGATAACCTGTTATTATGCTCTCTTAAACTTAAAACGGCTTAATCATTGGTGTGTGCATGTTGTGTGTGTATGGAGCACAGAGCAGAGTGAATAATTGAGCATGAGTTGGGATTTAGTGTGTAAGGAGTTTGACCTGACAGAAACTCCATACTGCTAGAGAACAAGGGATTAGGTTATAAATGAACCCCAATTCCTGCAGAGATCTGGCCATCTACTCAGGGCTATATCTAATATACCCTGACATTGCCAGGGTAGGTAGCAGATGGAGTCTTCAGAACCAATGAGTTCAAAAATCGGTTTCTTTTCTGGGACTCGGCATGGCTTCACTACACAACCAAAGGTCATCCAATACCTCTCCCCTTACTCTTCATAACATCATCAGCTCAGAAAGCTGTGTAAAGCCCCCCAGAGGTTTCTTGGAACTTGGAAGTAAAAATGTCCCCTCCAGATGACAGGAGTGCAGGGTTCCCTTATCAGCATCATTGTAGACAAATTTCTAAATGGTCTTATTAAATAAAAAACATGGAGCCAGAAATTTGGGTTAAAGAGAGATCAGGAAAATATGGAAAGCCACGAGCTAACCTCACCTCACCAACTCTGCAGCTTCCAAAGAGTATGACTCCCTGTCTACCTAGGCTTATATTCCTTATTTTTCTGCCCTCTCATTGGCTCTTAGCCCAGCTACCTAATTTCCTCTTCCTACACAGCTCTGTCATTGTCTGTCTGTCAGACCTCCAGGTCTTGGTTGGTACTGGGATTAAAGGCATGTGTGTGCCTCTGTTCCCTAGTGTGGCTTGAACACACAGAAATCCCTGCTAAGGATTAAGGACATGTGATGGCTGCTTTTTCCCCCTGATCTCAGGCAAGCTTTATTTATTAACGCACAAATAAAATATCACCACATTTCAGCACAAATCAAACATACCACACATCTTCTGTACATCCAAGATAAGATGGTTGATGATATGGTCATCCTCATTTCTCACCCTCCCCTGACAGTCAGGTTGACCTGCATCCAGAGCTTCAGGAGATTAACTGGCAATAGTTCCATGTTTTGCATGGCATCCTTTTGAAATGCTATATAATGTGGGATTAAGATGTGGAAATTACAAGAAAGATGCATGTCCATTTTTAAATTATGCTTTGTTTTGAAATGATAAGACAGAAAACCCAATCAGAATATATATATTTTACATTGATTTGTAGGATGCAATAATAGTTAATTAATTAAAAATATTTAATATAAATCCTATACTAGGGTGTTCAGTGTAGATCCATCCTCCTCTCCCATTGCTTAACCTTTGTACAGACAAGTGTATCAGGCCAGAAAGGTTTTACCCCGTCATGGCTGGCTGCTGAGATCACCTGATTTAGCCTCTTACACCCTTTCCCCAGGGCAACTCGATAGTGCAGGACATCCTGTAATGACCAGAGTCTTTTGTCTTCCTTAGGCTGAGTGAGGCTATAAATTTAGAGCTATGAAGAACCTAAAGCAATTATCAGTTACCAAGTCTGGCTTTAAAGTTGCATCAGTGCCCTCTTTAAAGCATTTCTAGATATTTTCTTGTGCTCAACAGAGCCCACTTGGAATATTCAATCTACACATTCCAGGGAAAAGCATCTAATTTCCCGAGTGGGTCAAAGAATGTAACTTCTAACCCACTCCATCCAGCACTGTAGGAGTGTAGTGACTTTGAGAAAGGTACTGACAAGACCAGGAAACTCAATAGAGTAATCATGCTGCTTCCCAAAGGTGCATGAGACTATATACTCTGGGAAAGTTGCTGATTACAACAGAGGCGGGCAATTAGAGCAATTTTCAAGGAAGGGTATGGGTGGAAAGGACACATGAGCTGTGGGAGCCCGGGTGCCATCACAGACCTGTACAGATACATACTCTCTCTCCCATATTCCTGCAGATCATGTTAATCCAGGGGCTACTTTACACTTAGTTCTTCCTTCAGTCCATCTGAACATAGCGTTTCAAACTTGGGGTAAACCAGAGTCGCTTCTCTCTGCTCCAGGCTTTCTTGATCTGGGACTTTGGCATGGCTTCACTGCATACTCAAGTTAATCTATGGAAATGCAGCTGCACAGTTGGTATCTAACCAGTACTCAGTAAAATTCTTATGATTAATGTGTGACCTACATCCTGATGGGCCACTCTGTGTCCTCATGGGACTCTGGTAAAGGTGCTCTAGAAACTTCCATTCTGTACCTAAAAATTATGTCCCAGATGCCAAGGTGTCCCCTGAACACGTAAAGGAATGTATGGAGATTAGAAGTGTTTCTTTTCCCACAACAAGGCCCATCTCTAAGACTTCTTCTAAAAGTGACTGAATGTTGACTGTTATCTGCCTTTATTTTTGCATTAATTCAGTACAGGGGACATGACTCATAGACAATGAAAGACCAACTCTATGCACAGATAGTGAGTTATGTCTGATGAGTGTGGGAAAAAATGAATGAGATGTGTAGTGGAATCAACTAGGTTCCCTTCATGTTGAAGCTGCAGAATTTCCATTCAGTGAAATCCAAAGTAGAAACAGAACAAGGTGTAAAAGTTTCTTAGAGTGAATCTGTAGCAGATGTTTAAATGGTTCTTAGTTGCTCCAAGCTTTGATTACTTCTCCATTTAGAAGAAGTACGTGAACAAGATCATTTCCTTAACCTTCCCATTTATCAGCCAATCACCATGGCTTTGCATTTTGAGTACAATTAGAATAATATTCAGTTCAACTGAGAGTCTGAAGCTCCCTTGAACTGATATGGCTGGCTGGTCCTAGAGTACTTGGTACTTACTTTCACAAGAGAGAGGTGACACATAGACATCCTAAAGTCCAGTAGCAGTACCCTGAATGAGAACTATTTGGGAAATGACAAGGACACTAGCCCTTGAGTTGGCTTTTCTCACAAGGAAACATTTCAGTACCAATTTTGTACAAGGCATGGCTTGATGCTACATCTTGTAGAGATGAAGAAGAGGAAAAGAAAGGGTTTTTGTTTGTTTGTTTGTTTGTTTGTTTGTTTTTGGACAATAGGAAAGACCTGCTTTTGAGATTTCTTAAACTAAAAAATAAACTGTTTTTTAGTGGTAGGATGTAGTGTAGCAGTGTCCAGGACACTTGAGGAGCTCTTGAAGCTGTACTAACAGCAGTGAATACAAAATGGTGCTACATGGTTGTGATCTGAAACCAGTAACTCACCTGTTAGAACTTATGCCAATGGATGTTAAGTGGTCAGACTACAGTTTGGATAAGTGGGCACGGTTAGTGTTAGGAAAGCATTGTGTTTCCCAGCTCATAGAAGGGTGTGGTCACAAAGCCAAGACAACTGAGACTTTCACAAGCAACTCTTACTTCTTATATTAAATTATCTGTACAGAACAAGAAGGATGTTAAATATTTTCTCATTTTTTCAGAGAAGATACAAATCAGAAACTTTCTCAAAGGTCTGTAGAGACAGGAATTATACAAAACACAGGGTGCACTCAAATGATCAGTGGAACATAAAAGATTAACAATAATGAGATGGAAACTGGCATTTCTGCTGAGTACAATGTTAACTGTGTCTTGACAACCCTCTCTTTCACCAATGACCTTGCTGTGGCACCTTCTGTCACTGGGGTTATGCTCCAACAGTTACCACACAAAAGGTGGATGACAATGGACTTGCACTTCAGCTCTGCCCATCTCCAGAACGGCATACAGAAGGGACTTGCTGACACATAGGCTGGGTAGATT